>NC_133827.1:37653193-37805125 GCF_047830755.1 Zonotrichia albicollis | reverse complement strand
TTTTCTGTTTGTTTATTTCAGATGTACTTTGCAGAACACATTTCAGGACAATTACACTCAAATGCATCACAGAGACTCCCTGGTATTCTCCCTCCTGGATCTTCAGCTGAAAAAGGACTCAAGTTTGACACTGTTCAGGACTCTGTGTGATCCTGGCTGTCTACCTGAATCCTCCCCTTCCTCCAGGGACCCTCAAATAAATATTGCAAAGGAAATGAGGACACTCCATAGCAAGGAGAACCCTTTAAGTCCCCTACCCCATGGAGACACCACAGAAGGGTTCAGCCCCACAACCCACAAGCATCCTCCAAGGCCACTGCAGCAGGGCAGTGCTGGACACACATCACTGCCAACTGGCTCCAAAACCAAAATTCCACAGGAAAACCACAGTGGGGCAGGAGGAGAGCAAGTTCAAATCCCAAAGTCCAGGAACCTGCCTCCTAATGGCTCCTCCTGCTTCAGCAGGGATTGCAGGAACATAACAGTGAGCAAAGCTGGTGAGAAAGCTCAGCACGATTACATTCACCTCTAAAAATAGGACACTGGGCAATTTCAACTGAGCAGGCTTTTCTTGGCACAGCAGGACATTCCTGGCAGTCTGCTGGTTATTAGCCCTGGGCCCCTTTAGCAGGGAGAAACATTCTCCCAGGGTGTCCTGTGCAGGACAGGGCTGGGGCAGGCACAGCTCTGCAAAGAGGTCACACAGCAGAACCCTGTCTGCACCCAGGCACTTCTAATTTATTGGCACAGCAAGGTGGCCAAGTGCAGAAGGGTGATCAGGGCAGGTGTCACTGTCCCCTTGGCCAGGCAGAGGGAACTTCTAACAGCACATTTTGGCAATGAACCCTGCTGGGGCTGCAGCCCATGCTCCTGATTGCAGTGGGGACAGGAGGCAGCCTCAGTACCAGCTTCAGGATATGTCCACCCATACCTACAGCAACTCCAAGGAAAGGTTTTTTCTTCTCAAGGAAAGGGCCACTGTCATCTCTTTGGCAAACCAGCCTCAGGGTCCTCATCAGCAAAATCCAATTTTGGACCCCTAAGTCTCAAAGACATTTTCAGACACTAAGTATAACAAAAAGTATCAGTAAATTTGGGGTCTAAGTCTGTCTTGCCATTACAATGAGGTTAGCACAGGCTCCCTTCCCAATACCATCATTTTTTCCCAGAAAACAGCAGTAGAACTGAAGATCCTTCCATCTCCTCAAGCTCAGCTGCTCCTGGGATCTTCCCAAACTTCTCATATCAGCCAAAGCCATGAAGAAGAACAAAATATACAACTGCTTTCTTCTGAGTATCTCAAGGACATAAAGTAACCTCTCCTCAGCTGAGTCAATTCTAATGCTTTGATTTTAGGGGGATTTCAGCCTGTTTTCAGCAAGTGGTTAGAACAAGTCATTCCATGTTATTTTACCAACCATCTTGCTCTCTCTGCTCTCCCAAAGTGTTCTGGAAAAGCACCAGGTGTGACCAATGAATGTTTCAGCTGTTTCTGCAGCAACACTCAGAGCAGGGTGGGAAGTGCCTGAAAAAATCCAGTGTATCCTACAAGCCCTTATCAGAGGTCCCAAGCAAATTCTCAGGCCAGTTCTTTGTCTGGATCCCATTTTAACTTCATGGCCTTTCATATCAGACAAATCAGAAAGCCAGACATGTCTCTCACAGTGGGCACACACACACAAAAAGCATAGAAATGTCAAAACCCTTTGAAAATGCTGGCTGGAACCAGAAAGCTGGTAGGAATTTGAGGAGCACTGCATGCAGAGAAATAATTGTCCTCAAAGAAGCAAAAAGAAAAACCAAGAGGAAAAATTATTTGCAGAAACAGAACTACCACTACATAAAAGAGAAACAAAGATTGTCTGGCAGCACAGCCACCTCCTCTTCAGCCAAGCAGTCTCTGGAACAGCAGTGACAGGAGCCCATCCAACACATTGATCAAGCGTTGGTTTGTAAAAAAAAAAAAAAAAGTTAAATAAATTCCTGCAGTTAGAAGGAAAATTCCCCAGTGCAGTGCAAAACATCTGATGGAATGATTAATTGTTCCAATTAGCTATTTTTACTGTCACAGTGTCTCATCTGAGGTGCTCATCGTTCACAGAGAGGCTGGGAGAGGCAGGCAGGAGCTTTCATCTCGGTCACATCAGCATTCCTGCGCTGCCCAGCTGCCTCCCTGGGATCTGGCATCCCACTCTGGTTTCAGACAGACCCGCAGCAGGATGGCTGTGCTATGAGGTATGGCCAGGAGAATGCAGCTTCAGTGACACTGTTGTGCCAGACAGCAGTGATGGGCTGCAGGACAGGCTGTGGAAGGTGGAGAACCAGCTGCAAGGTGTTCAAACCATCCCGTCCTGCCAGCAATGTGGGGCATGCATGATTTATGTAAGTCAAAATTTCACAGAGCATCTTCATTTCAGAAAGGATTCAGCCTCTCCATGCTGCATTTTTTTTCACTTTGACCCTTGTTCTTTATTTAGTGGGTTCAGAAATGCATCAAAAGCTGATTAGCACTGGTCACTAGCAATCACATGGAATTACACATTCTCCAGAATGATATTGTTCAGCACAATTTCTTACACAAAAAAAAAATTGCTTATATAAAGTGAACATTAAAAAAAGCCCTAAACGTGCTGCATTTCAAGTGTAATAGCTTGAAATATTGATGGGTTGGGTGGGGACCTCCACAAAGATCCAAGCAAAGGATCTGCAACTGCATCAGAGGCAAAGTAGTAGCCTCTCTCACTTCTCAGCTGTTGCTAATTAAGATGAGGTTTTTACTCTCTCTCTAAAGTTCATGCAAAACATTACACACATACACACAATCCAATCAAATCTTACTTTTCCTTTTGCAAGTATGGGAGCTTGCACAAAAATAATGCAAAGATCCAATTACTAAAATTTTTAAACTGAATCCAATTAAGCCACAACATTTTGAGGCTATATTCCTCTGATTTCCAATTTTCAGAAAAAGAAGTGTGAACAATTAACACACTGAGATTCCCACAACAGTAATTGTCTTAAAGCACTTCAGCCCCAAAGTACTATAAGAAAGGTTTTGGAAGGAAGAAGAAGACATGAGATTTAATCACATAAATAATTTTTAAAATATTAAATATAAAAAGCTAGATGATGTACAACCTCTCCAACGCCATGTAGTCACTGTGGACCTGATCCTTAACCCAACCAGTGACTTCAGGTCTTCAGGCAAAACCACAAGCCTGACTTGCAGGCTTGACTGTCTTAGTGCATGGCACATCCTCCAGACAATGTAAAAAGCACTTTGCTCTCACTGGCAAATAATAAATTAACCACAAAAGCAAAATAAAACAAGTAAAAAAGCAAATTCATTAAATTGTGCAGCTCAGATGTAAAAAACCTCTCCTCAGAGATGCTCCTGACCCAAGCAGGCCCTTCGCAATGACCAAGGGTTACACTCCAGGCAGGTCTCAGCTTGCCTTTGCAACTCCATGCCTGATTTAACTGAGTTCCTGATTTTAAAAAAGTCCTCAGTGCATGGATTTGATGAGAGGAACACAAAGAAGTCCAAATGTGCTCCAAGATTAAGACAGTTACAGCATTTGTCAGCATCGGAGCAAAAGGCTTCTCAACCACAGGAAGAGCAAAGCCCTCATTTTGTTCTCAGGAGGACAAACACAGTTCCAGGGAAAGTGCCAGAAATCTCCACTTTAGTCTCCTCTGAGAATGGTGGGGGTGGTTTGGGTGCTGTTTTAAAGGAAGCACTTCCTTCCCTGTGCTTTCTTCCAGCATCGCCTGCAGGACCCGCGCCGCTACCACGGGCAGCAAATCCTCCCTGAACACTTCTCTGAGTTCAAATGCAATGAAAGCCAACAATAAACTGAGAATTGATGTGCAAAAGGGACATCTGGCTCCAGGGGCTGGGGACAGAAGGGCGATTCAGCCCAGGAGGGAGCACCCCACAGCTGCTGGGAAGGCAGGGCTGGCCCATCTCCTCTCCCAGCCCCCACCGTGCAGCCTTGTCTCGAACCACAGCCTGGCCAAAGCATCACCCACGTTCTCATAGGAGCAGAAACGTTCCAAAATATTTCAAAAAGGCAACGCCTGCCTAAAAGTGACAAGATGGATCCACACTGTAAAATAACTCTCCCCCGCTCTGCATATGCTACTGATCAAAATTGCCAAGTTATCCCAATCCTGCTTCTAGAACAAAAGATGACTCTTTTCCACAAGCAGCTCTTTAGTGCTTTGGAATTAAGCTCCACAGCCTGTCCCCTAAAGAAGCACTCTAAGGAATGCAGCTTCCTCAGCCTCAGCCTGAAGATTTCTTGCCATCCAGAGAGCAATGGCCAACCCCAATGGGCCCTTTGTCCTATGGACTAAGCAGCGCTCAACACTGAGCTCTGCAATAGAGCACGCACGGTTTTCAAGTTTTTATACACAACATCCAGCTATGAGCTGCCCAACATCTCTACATAACGGAAATCCTGCAAAATAGAAGAATTTCTAACAACAGCCAAAGTGGAAGAGAAGTGGCTGCTGCAGAAACCCAAAGTTCAGTCTGTATTTTTGGCTTGTTTGAAAACCAGGTGTTCCCAGCTATCACTCTGTGCTCAGAAATGTCACCAAACTTGGCAGCTACTCAGTGCGTGCATCAGATTCTGCTGGTAACACAAAAGATGAAGTAACACAGTCATTATGCAGCCAAAAAAAGGGGAAATAAATTACCATCCCCAAGAGATGTCACAGCTGCAGCTGACAGGTGAGGACTTCTGAAGAAACAGTCGAGGATGAATTTCGAAAGAAATATTTTTGCTTAAAATAGGCCTGAAGCTGGATTTGACATCTCTCCTCATTTCAAACAGTGTTGACTTGGGGAAATAAGCCAACTTTAAATAAGCCTTTGGAACTGACAAAACACTCACCTCTCTGGGTATCCCACACACACAAACTCAACACCACTAATGTCCAGGGAAACTGCACAGAATAGAAACCCGAGACAAATCTGCACCCAGAACCACCCACAAAGCCCAGACTGAAGGAGCAAATACAAATATGGTTTGGATTCCAATTTTTTAAGTATTTAGAACTGTAACTTATCTTACACAGTCTGCAGAATTAAACACAATCTCACCACATCATACATGTACAGCCAGCTGTCTGGACTGAACCAGCTTGAGCAGGTTATCACTGTGCTATACCAGCAACCACTGAGTCATTCCTTTGGTTTTAATCATATTACATCTGTGTTGGAGAAATCAGCTAAGCCAAAATGCTCACAAAACAGCTGTAAAATGTTTCTTGCAGAAGCTGCATGTTTGCTTCCAATGAATTCAGCATTTGTAAAGGGAATATTCTTTAGACACTTAAGCAAAGTAATTTCTACTTACTGTTCCATGGTAGTTCCTGTACATTGGCATTTTCAGGATATTTGTCAAGTAATCCTCCAGCTGTTTCTACAATTAAAATGTTGAAACTTTAGATAGGATGTGGAGGTTTTTCTTGAAAATTCCTGTAACCCAACTGTCTGGAATTAGGAAGCAATCAAGAAATCAGACCCACTTTTCAGTTTGAATGGATAAATAAATCCATTATTATGAGCTCACAGGATATCATAGCTCAGCACCATAAACAGTTGGCCATAAACAGGTTGTTTACTGTTCATAGTCCTGTGTTTGCACCTTCCACCAGCAGACCTGCTCCGTGGCAGGGTCACCTTGGAGGTAAACTTTTGTGACTGAGCTAAAGTTTCAGAACAATTTTAAATACCAAATCAGTCCCCATTGTTTCTGGCCCACAGGAATCAGCTTTGTGAGAAAACAGGCTCAGAGGCATTGAGAGAGCCTGTTTAACCAAAACAAAAGGTTCACAGGGCAAGTGACACAGGGACCATGCTGTGCTGTCCCAAGGACACAGAGAGAGCAGTGGCTGGGCCTGCCCTCCCAGCCAGGAAGGGAGAAGAGAAGAAACCATTATGGGAGAAGTAATCTCTTACCATCCTCATGATAAAAGGGAGAAGAAAAAATTGGACTGTCTGGGAATGGGAAACTGGGCACAGTCCTACAGTACACAAAGCAAACTGAAAGGAAACATGGGCTAAAAAAATAAAAAGCATCTATACAACAGTTTTCTTCCTCTTTTAAACCCACATCTCTCTCCTCAAACTTCCCACACATCAGAGAAGCTGTGAACAGCAGGGTTTCTGCATGGCACAGCCACAAGGCACAATCCTTTAATCCTCTGGGCCTTGAAGTTCCAGTGGCACTTCAGGGAGGGAGGGAAGGAGGGAGGGAGGGAGCAGCAGAAAGAAAACGATAAGCACAGCCTGAACAAACATGGAGTTTTTAACTTGTGAGCAGCAAAGCTGCAATGAAGAGGTAGGAAGACATCCACCCTCTCCATGGAAGGGCCCATCTGTTAACATCTGATGAAGTTACACAGAACACGTGTGCCTGGGCTAAAATTACCCACTTCAGCATCAATAGCCTGGCTGTCATCTCCTCTTTCAGAGGGGGATGGCACTGAAATCTCTCAGATTTTGATGGCCACGGGGCTGCCTTCATCACGCAACTTGACTCTGAAAACTGCCTTGTCTATCTTTAAATCAGAGCAGGTGGGAGGAGGGGAACCACCACTCCCAGCATCACGGTGTTCCTCAACTGCAGAGGGAAGCTCTGCCCACATGAGCCCCAGGAGCAGCACCCTCATCATTGTGCAGCAGAGAATTTGGCATTAAAGCTGGACTTGTCACAGCCAAACTTTGTCAAGAAAAATACTGTATTGATACCAAACAAGGGTGTTGATGGTGTGTGGCTTTGCAAGCTACCTGCCAGGCTTCTCTGCACCTCAGAGCATCCCTCTGGCCCCATAGGGAGGTGGCTCTTACCCTCCTGCTGGAGAAGTGCTCCTCCCGCACCGTGCTCTCTGCGGTGTGCGGCAGACTCGGCATCTGCCTCGGCTCTCCCCTTTTGATAGATTGTCTTCTCACTGTGTGACTGCAAGGAAAAACACACCCCAACATCAAGTCTCAGTGCTGCAAGTGTCTGTATGCCTCAATAAATAACCCTTCTGCTGCAATGCCTTTATTTTTTCTATCCGAGAAGTCAGCGTGCTTCAAGTGTCTTACAAACTAAAACACAACACAGAAGTATTAGTTTGATTCATGAGGGTCAGCTTTTGGTCTCATAAGGAAACGGAGTCTACATCCTGTTTTTAGGGCATTATGTTCCTCCAGCTCTTAACCCCTCATAATTTTACCTTTCCTACCATATTCTAACATTTGTCTGCCACAAAAAGTGTTCACTCACCTACATCACTTCTCTTCACACTTTTCCCTTTCCTCTTCTATTTCCAGCTATCCCAAGCACCAAGGCCAGCCTGGCCAGGGACCCCCATGCATCCCACATCCTGCCCACACTGTCAGAAAGCCACAAAGCTCCAGCAATTTCCATTAGCATTATCATAACCCTTCCCCAAGTTCAAGGTAAATCCAGCTCAAAAGCTGATGACCCAGGAGACGTTTCCTGCGTCAGCAGAGAGATATTTGCATCACTTAGATTACGGCTGCTGAACACATAGATTAAATATTTTTATCATAGCTCCTAAATATTCATGGAGACTGAATTCTTCTGCCCTTTCCTCCTTACAGCAAAGCAAATAGGACCAGTGAAGCCAAATAGATAACACATTAAGTTAACAGATCACACCCCCCAGAGCTGTGTCCGCACTCACCTCCTGGTGGGGATAGGGATGCGCACGAAGGCTTTGTACCTCAGCAGCTCCCTGTGAAACTCCTGGAAGTGCTTGAACTTCCTTTTCACGTGCCAGACAAACTCTCCATGGGTCAGCTCGATGGTATAAACATTGGGGCTTGGTACCTGCAGGGGAGAACATCACCACATGGCATGCAAGTTTTGAAATAAGCCATTTTCCTGCAGCTGCTCATCTAAAGAGCCTTTATTCAGCTTTACTTAAGGATTATTGTGTCTCACAATTTCTTGTTCTGCTTTATTAGGTTTTATAAATAGACAGACAACCTTCTCTCCTAAGCATTTTCTGAGACACAGGCATTGCTGCTTCCTCAGCCCATGAACAAGCAAGCACAAAATTAAGGCAGCATTTTAAACAGAGTTCTACAGAAATCAAACAAAATCTGTGAAGTTCTGACCTTCTTAGTGGAAGTAAATCGTTCAACTTCCAGCACACGCACTCGGACAGGACATCCCGAGAGGTACGTCTGCGTGCCCGGCTCCTTGAAGCCATGGGTGTGGTAGATGGCAGAGAAGGGAATGCACACTGCAAGGAGCACAAACCCACAGATCTGTTAGCTCAACAGCCTTGTAACAGGGCATGAAAGGCAGCAGACAGCAATGCTTTAACATGGGAGCATTTATACAGCATTAATTCCAGCAAAAGAGAGCAATTTTTATTAAAGAGAGCTCGAAGACAAGGTTACACAGAAGGACTTGACTTGAGAAGCTCAAGTATTAAGAGCCTTCAGGTTCTAAATCAGGGTCAATGCTGGGCTTGGTAAAACCACTGAGGCTGTAGCCTCCCTGCCAACAGATTGATAAAAGCCAGGCAGGACATGGGATGAGGACACAGGGGTGTTGACTCACCGGTGCCTTTGGGGTCAGTGAGCACCTCCGCGTCCACCTCCTCCCCCTCCACATGGAGCTCCCTGGTGTCCAGGCTCTCGATGATGTTGCTCATGTCTGCAGCGAGCTTCTTCAGCGTGGATGTGGCTGCATGGCTTTCTGCTCTCAGAGACATCTCAGGGGCCTGCGCTCAGGAGCCGCGGGGCGCTGCAGAGAGAGAGCAGAGCTGTCAGCACCTTCTCTGCAACACAGGGCTGAAGGAAACCACTGGAGATGCATGGACACATCTTCCTTCCATCCCCTTACCCACATTCTTCCCAACTATCCCACCCTACACACCCAATAGCAAATATTGAGCTATATCACTGGCTGGTCAAATCCCAGATTTAATTCACCTGGTGCAGCGTTTCCCAGGTCAGGCTACATGAAGGAAAAGCTCACTCAGAAAATCAGTAGGAGTTTTTGCTACATGTTCTTCCTTTGAGTGAAACAGTGCTAAAAACTCCCAGCATTATTAAGATTTCCTCTATTTCTATGCTCCTTACACAACTGCCTGTGGTGTCTGCGTGCCTCGTGCTCTCCCACGGCTCCATCCTCTCAGCAGGCTCCAAAGTTACAGCTCTAAAGGTTCCTCTCCAGGGTCAGGAGTATCCTGATCCGCACAAAAAACCTGGGATCAACAAGCTGGATCCCGCTTCTTCTGTGCTCACCCCTCCAACATCCCAGGTGGCTGCAGGGGACCAGCCCACTGTCCCTTAGTGATGGGGACACAGCCAGGGAAAAGGCTGCAGCCCACTCAGGGCACTCAGGCACTGGCACTCAGAAGTGTTTGGGCACTGGTGGCTACAGCACTTCCCAACTTTATTCCCACCCATCCATTCCAGGAGCCTGAGTCACAAGAAAAATAGGGAAGGAAGAAGCCAAAAATAATAAGGAAACAAAAGTAAATCGATATATGAGGCATGGCCACTGACACCAGCACAAGCCTTTCCTGCTTGTGAATATTTGCAAACCCTCTTCCTCTTCCTCCTCTAGGCTCTGCATCTCACCATGGGGCTGTGGAGCTGGCTGCTGGTCCTTGCACACAGCCAGGCTCCAGCTTCCTCCTGAGCATCGCCCTAATGATGATAAAAAGTCCCTTCAATCTTTGTCCTGCTCTGCAATAAATGTCACAGCTACCCTGAAAAAATATGGTTGGGACAAACTGGCAACATTTTACAGAAGTCAATACAAGGATGCCCATTTATCCTTGTGGAAGCTCTTACATTGTGTTAAAGAATGATTTTTCCAAAGAAGTGTGACATTTCTGATGTTAAGTTCTGCAAAGAACACTATGCAATTATTCTTGTGTGAGCTCCACAACAAGAGCTGGGTATGCTGTAACTTGGAAATAATTTCACATTTTAATAAATCATGTATTTAGCTGCTTTTGAAAGAGCATTCTTTATTATTGTTTCCTCTTGAAACAAGTCCATTATTTCATTACTACACAAGGCTGATACCATGTATGCCTAAAAACACGTTAGAAGCAGCTGCCTTCAGAAAAAAAAAATCCATTTGCACACGAACTTGAATCAAAAAAACTGGGTCAATCTCTTCTCTCATACCAAAGTAAAAGTAGAAGCAACAGTTTCATCTTGGGATTGAGGGCTCCAAGGGCCTGGGTAGCTCTGTCACATTCCACCAGTGGCGGGGAAAGCCACCAGGGCACAGAAGGTTTTAGGACCAGACCAGGGGATCACTGGGCCCCCAGGTCACTTCAAGAGACCTGCATGAACAATTCAAATACAAACACACAGGTGGGTACCACCTTTCCCAGTGATACCCTGAACTTTGGGGAAATGTCCTGGTTTCAGCTGGGACAGAGTTAATTTTATTATTAGCTGGTACAGTGTTGTGTTTTGGATTTAGGACCAGAAGAATGTTGATAACACACTGATGTTTGAGTTGTTGCTAAGTTCTGCTTCCCCTAATTCAAGGACTTCCCAGTTTTCAAGGCTCTGACAATGAGGAGGTGCACAAAAAGCTGTGGGGCAGCATGGCCAGGACAGCTGACCCAACCTGGCCAAAGGGAAATCCCATTCCATTCCACAGGACACCATTCCCAGGATATCAGCTGGGGAAATTGGCTGGGGGGTGCCAACTGCTGCTGGGGCTGGGCACTGGCCAGGGGGTGGTGAGCAATTGCTGAACTGTGCCTCACTTGTTTCTATCAGTGTTATTCCCCTTTTGTTACAATTATTACTATATTTTATTTTGTTTCAATCATCAAACTGTTCTCATCCCACTGATGTTATCCAACCCAGCCCGTGCACTCTCTGTGCAGCAGGAATTTGGCACTGGCACTGTCCCACACCTCCCCTGTCACCACTTCATGGAAAGCCAGCTCTCCCCCTTGGAAGCTTTACACTTTTCCCATTCTGACAAAGTACTGCAGGGGACTTCAATTATTCAGTGAGAAGAAGGTACATTTTCATTTGTTTGGAGTGAAGTCATTCCACCTGATATAGACTGGCTTTGGATGTTTGATTTTCTCCCTGGAAAGCAGGCATACATAAACAGCATTCCCAAGGGAGGCCATGCTGCCAGGCTTTCCCAAATAACCCTGGGGATGGCAGGAGGGAGCCCAGAGCCTCACTCTGCACTAATACCTACATTGAAATCCTATTTCCCACTCAGCACTTCAAGCAAAGAATTTTTTGTGTATTTCTAGCTGGAAATAAAGTAGCACCTTGCTTTGTATTTCTGTGTACATTCACATTTAGAAACAAAACAATTTTTTCCCTCCATCAGATGATGCTTTTACTTCATGGAAACTTAATGTCCTTTCCAAAAGAAGTTTTCCATGGTCAAAAAGAACACCAGCCCAAACACACTCTGGACATGCCATGCCAGCAATTACACTTGAAGGAAACCAGCAGACAAAAACCACATCAGCAGGGCTGCAGGAAGAGCAACAGAGAGGAGCCAACAGAGAGAGGAGATGCTCATCCTCCCTCCTCCTCCTCCTCTCCTCCCCACTGTGCCAGGTACAGCTGGGTTCTTTGTCACATTAATTGACACAGTTGGTTAATGGATAAACAATTAACCAGTGTATGCAATGATTATTTCCAAGGGACCGCAGCAGGGCTCCATAACTCAGGATTTTATTATTTATTTTTTTTTAAAGCTAAAGCTGTTTTCACAGCTGGCACAGACAAACCCTGCGATAAAGCAGGGTCCAAACTCAGGTGGGCCTGAGTCAGTCCCAGCAGCAAGATTCCTGCCATAGAGATTAGAGCTGAATTTTGGGGTTGAGAAGGAAAATGTGACTTGCCCCACAAACCTGGGCAGGGGCCAGGCTCTCTGTCACAGCTGGCTGCTGCAGAGCCACAGGACACAGGGCAAACCCAACGCTGGGCAGGGCAGATGGCACTGGGGTCAGCTGGAAAGACAGGACATACACACCCCTCTGAAAGCTTTGCCAAATTGCTTACAGGGCCCTGTTCCATAGGAGCTATTTAACCTCTCGGGCAGAGTTTCCATGTGGTCACTCTGCATTCCCATGGGCAAGCTGAGGAATGCCTGGGCTAATCTGCAACAGGCTGGGTGTAAATAGGCACCAGACATGGACATCCAGGATTTTAGGCAGGCTGCACCAAGAAGGCCCTGTCTGTCCAGTGCCACTCACTGCTCACACTGCTGACAGACTAGAGAAGGGAATTACGAACCTCTGACACGCAACTCAAGCAATACCAGCAAATCGCAGCAGACTGCAAATAACAGGATAAAACTTTTGAGAAATAAGTGCTGCATTTTCAGCTGTTGCTGAATCTATTTTCTATTAAAGACAGAAAATAAGCAGCATGTTTTTTAAAGGAAAATAAACCCAAACAACCAAAGAGAAAAACCAGGATCTGACTGAGTCAAGAACCGGCAATCCGAACAAACGCAAAACCTGTGCCAAGATGAACAAACAGGACTGTTGCCTGTGAGCCAGGAAGGAAGGGATGATGCAGAACACAGGAGAACTCAGGCCTAAAGCATTTGACCTGTGAGAACAGTGTCAATACTGAGAGAAAGCAGAGAAATGTCACAGCAGACTGCAACCCTACAGAAGGTTGCTGTGAGCAGGGTGGACAAGGGAGAAGTGCTCTGAATTAGAATCACAGAACGGTTTAGGTTGGAAAGGACCTTAAAGGTCATCCAGTTCTAACCCCCAGCCACAGGCAGGGACATCTTCCATTATCCCAGATTGCTCCAAGCCCCTTCCAACCTGGCCTTGAACATTTCCAGGGATGGGGCATCCACAGCTTCTCTGGGCAACCAATGACTCAGCACCCTCAAAGGCAGGAATTTGTTCCTAATATCTAATTTAAACCTACTCTCTTTTAGTTTAACTGCTGAGATTAGGGATAAAGCCCTATCTAATGGCAAAGGCAAGCATTGCCTGAGGAGGGATTTGCAGAGCCCCCAGGGCTTGCAGGAGGCAGGGGAACAGTTGCACCCCAAACCTGGAGTGGCAGCCTGTGTTTGAACAGGGGGAAGGTGCTGCTCCAGCTTCATCCGGCTCAAAGTCTGCCTGGGCAAAGGTAGCAAGAGGGAAAACACAATGAAAAGACTCAGCAGTAAAGGAAAACCTTGGAAAGAATGAACAGACAAGGAAACACAAGGAGATGATTAAAAACTGGAAGATTTTTACATACTATAAACCCTATAAATACAGCTGGCACTGCCTTTTGTCCAGCCCAATCTCATATCAATTACTTCCTCTTGAAGCACCACTTAAGCTCTCTGCCTTCTGTCCCAGACTGTCCCCACAGCACACAGGCCCCACACCTCTTGAACTAATAAAATATATGCACTGGAAATAGTGACTTTACCAAGAATCAGCCAAGATTTCAACTGCAGGGACAATGACTAAAAAATCAGAAATTAACTATATTAATCCCTGACCCCTTGTGAATATATTGCAAACCCGTAGCTCCATCCTGCAACTTTGCAAGCCCAGTATCTACTTGCTCTTTGCCATTTTGGTTATGCTTTAACCCCAAGTTATTATTTCAGGGATCATATGACCATCTCAGCCTTCACTAAAGAAAATTTTTTTCTACTTGTTGCACAGGACAACAAAAGCACAGCTTTAAAGGCATGGAAACTGGAAGGCAGAAAATACATATTTTTGTAAATATTCATGAACAGTTCTGTGTTTGAAGACACTGACGTCCTGATGTGAAAATGTATGCAGCTGGTAATAGCACAGACTACCTAAAACATGGTCAGCCTAAGTTTATTCTGTATCATGGCAGATCAGAAACAAGCTCAGACAATCACAGTTCCTTAATGATGTTCTGATGCTGAAAAGTACCACAAAGAGCTATGAAACCCAGAAAAATTTAATTTGGAAAAAATGGTAAGCAGAGAAGAGAAAATACATCCAGGAAAAACAGACATTTCCTGCTAATCCCTCCCAGGGTTTGGTGCTCTGTATCAACTCTTATCCCTACGGTGAGAAACTCTATAATCCCTGAAAATGATCTCATTGCTGTTCTCATGACATCTCTCCCAGTACAGTGACCTTTTGGCAAGGGCTGTGACAAGTGACCTCTGTTCCCATACTTGGTTTTGTCCTGCAGGCAGCGCCCACGGTGGAACACACAAAAACCTCCCAGGCTGCCTGGAGCAGAACAGACAGGCTCAGGCCAAAGCAGGGCAGTGAAATGGGGTCAATAAACAGAAAACAAACAAACAAACAAAAAATCAAAGAATCAAAGCATGAATTCTCTCTCTCCTCCTGCTGCTGCCAGGAGCCTGGGTGCAATAGGGGCACCAAGAGCCCAAATGAAATTCCAAGGAATTCCCATGCACCATGCCCTCAACAGCTTTTTGCTCTGTCTAGTGGTGGTGACTCTCTTGCATGTAAATATTTCCTCATTCATCCCATTTTAAACCTCAAATTATCTTTGGACCACTCTGTGTTGGAGAAATACTCTCACCTGATAAAAGCCATTTCTGAGGAGTTATTTGCCTCCCCCAGGAGAAGCTGGGCTTGTCAGCACCCCAGATTTATGCCCTGGCACACCTTCCTTCTACAGCCCTGGGCAGGGGTCAGCCCTCCACTTCCACAGTTAGGAAGTGTCCCTGTGCTCAGGATCCCTGCCAGCACCTGCAAAGAGCATCCTGCTTTTCCAGCCCAGGAAAAATCCCCATACTCACACCAAGCAAAACAGACACACTGATTTTATCTTCCCCTCAATATTGAATCAAAAACCCAGGGCTCTTGTAGGTAGCATGTTACATTCCCTAACCATGAAACTTAAAGACAATAGGGTTGAAAAATGCTCAGCAATGCCTTAATCCTGTTCTTCAGTTCAGTACATGGAAAACACACAGCCAGAGGAGCCAACAGCCAGCAACAGCAAATGCAGACGCCTCCTGAAAATCTGCCCTCCTGGATGCTCATACTGCAGGGGCAGTGCAAAAGGATTAGGGTTTGTTTTTTAAAACATACAAAACAGCTCTTGAATAAGAACCAAAGCATTGCTCCTACCCTGGAAAGATCTGGAGCTAGAGAAGTTAAAAACCCAGATCAACAATAGACACATTGAAACATCATCCAGACCTAATTTGCTTATCTTTAGCCCAATCCTGATAAAACCAAAACATTTTAAAATACTGTTTCCAAAACAATTATCCCCACAAAGTGCCCACATTTAATAGCAACACCTCTAAAAGCAGGAACCAATTAGAACTTCCTGCAGCACAGTTCCCTGGCTCTGCATTATTGATTTCCACAGTCCTTGCCACGTGAGGTTTATTGCCAAGCCACCAGCCTGCCCACAGGAGCAGCAGAGTCACAGGAACCCACACAGCCTGTTTGTAACAGGGCACAGGATGCTTCAAGGCTGGAAACAGCAGGTTCATCTTTGGAAGTGCCTGCTGCACTCTCCACAATGGGCAGAGCCTGTTCTGACCCTGGACAGGGCTCTGCAGCACCCATCCCACATTTCTCCCACTGTAGGAGAAAAGGACAGAAAAGCCAGGCAGGTTAAGGGAAAGGATGAGGTAAGGCACTGGTGACTAACCCACAGCTTCAGCCAGAAAGCCCCTCCATGCTGGTTTGTCCCCACACCCAGGCCCAGCCCAAGCGTCAGGCACCTCCCAAGGACTCGTTTCATTTGCTTTACAGAACAGTAGAGGGAAAACACAAACATCCTCGGATGGGCAGCATCTGATCTCATGCTGATGTACTGACTGCTCTGGCTCCATCTCCTCCTGCCCAGCAGCACCATCCCTGCTCCCTGGGCTGCCACAGGAAGTGCAGCCTCCCCAGGAAGCCAATCATTAGGTATTTATTGATAATTAAGGCTGGCCCTGCACATATTAATTCATCGCCTTGTTTGGATTCCTCAGGCACGGACAAGAGTGTTTAAGCACAGCACTCACACCTCTGTGTGGCTGTGCATCCTTCAGGGATCACCACCTGCATTCCCTGATGTGGCCCATGGGAAACACCTTGCAGCCCTAAACCCAGGAGCAGTGCACATAACAGCCCCCAAAACCAGGACAGGGGATGCCCAGAGCCTCTGGAACCTGGTTACTCACCCCCAGAGACAAACCAGCACTATAGCTGCAGGCAGGCAAAGGGAGCCAGGTGACAGCACCTTGGGGATCAGCTCCATCTCAGCATCCCCAAACCACACATCCAAGATGCAACAGTGGTCAATAGAGTCCTGGGCTGATGGAAAAGAGGGGATTGGAAAACTGCCTGCTGCAAACAGCAGGAAGGCAAAAGCATACAGCGCTTCTGGGTGCTGATAGACACACAGAGTTTGGCACAAGACAGAGCTCACAAAAGCTTTATATAAAATCCTAAAAGCAAGGAGCTAGCCAAAGTGATGGTGCAATGCACAGGACTATTAGAGTGGCCATCTCCATGAAATCAGGGATAACAGCAACCACCATAGTGCTCACAGGATGCTACTCATGGCTGCAGCTCTTATCCACAGCTGAACACACCACACAAATACAGCAGGTATTTTTGGTACCTAAATGTATAGATATCTACAGGCTGATGTCCTGTACATCACCCAACAGTACTGTGGTATCTCCCAGTGCCACGTGTGCTCCAGCAAGTGCCACCTGCCAAGCCACATTTCCGCAGGGAATTCCGGCAGCTCGGAGACAAGCGGGCATGCTGGCAGGCAGCCCAACACCTCCATCCCTCCCACAGTGGGTTAGGTGGCAGCTGATAAATGCAAACACAGACCTTCACATATCTCCTACCAGCCAAGCCAATTCCAGGGAAAGCACTGCAGCCTGTGCTCGGGAGGGATTCAGTGACTGCAACAGGATCTCAGCCCTGCACGGGCACCGGCCCCTGGCAGCAGCTCTGGATCACAGCAAAGAGCACAGGTACGTGTCAGGAGGTCAATGTCCCTGCTCCTGCTGCCACCCTGCTGCTGATTGAACTGTTCTCATTAAGGGGACACATGACTTTTCTTTTTCCTTCTGCTTTTTTCCATAGGAAACCACAGACACGTGATTTTGATGACCTTTTTTGTGACCTGCTCAAAGAAACGAGGAATTTCTGTGGGTATCACAGCAACAAGGAATAGCAGATTTAGACCATACATTTTTATTAATAGTTTTGTTAAAAGTTTAGCACTTTAATAAAATGTTGTTTCTATTGTCTTGACTTTTGGGAGTTTGTTTGCCCTAATGGAACTTTTAAAATCATTTCCATTTAAGAAAAACCAAACAGTTGGCAGGAGCAGAGGGCCATGATGGAGGAGGAAAGCAACCCTCCCACTAAACAGTCCTGCTGTTCGTGTGGTCCCCACTACAGCACAGAACTCCAATGTTCCCACGTGAGCAGCCAAGTCCAACTCCAACTCCCTCCCCTGCCTGGGGAGTGCAAGGCACAGGCTCATCTCCCAGGGTGGCTTCCCCAAAACACCACCAGCTTTGAGGACAACCACTTCTGGGTGACCACCACAGTTTTACTGATGTTTCTGTCCCTCTTGGAGGCAGCTCCAAGTGCAGGGTGCAGGGCTGGGACCCACATGCAGGTCCACACAGGTGCCAGCCCACACTGATCCTTCCTGGCAGCATTAATGAACCCTGTGACTGCTCAGGCTGAACATGAAGCTGTGCCAAGCTTTCGCTGGCTGTGCACACACTGCCAGAAACCAAAGCACGGGATCATCTCTGGTAAATTGGTGTGAGAGGAACTGCAGCACCTTGGGGTCACCAGGCTGTCCCAGCAAGGGGATGTCCCAGCTCCTCTCTGCTCCTCAGCCAGAATCCTGCTGCTGCCCCAGCCCAAACAGGGCCCTGCACCACCCTGAAAGCACTGTCACTGTCAGGCTGGAGCCACAAGGGCAAAGCCCCATGATGTGGTGCAGACCCCAAAACGCTCCTGTACTCCTGCCTGCAACCCTGGGTTCTGCACCTTTCCAAACTGAAGCTCCCCAGTGATTTTTAATGTTTTATTTAGCAACGCTTTTAAATGTGTTTGATGCATTCTGGCTGATAAGCTCCACAAGAATTTGATGTCTCTGTCCTCATTTGACTTCAGTTATTTTCCAGTCTACTCTTAAAGCTGCAGTGCTCAGTGGCTCCCACCATCGAGCTGGGACACCCAGCACTAAAAGGCTGTTGTACAATCAGGCATCATTCCCAAAAAAACTAAAATAGCAGGTGACAGAGGTGACAACAGGAGGGTGCATGTGTGCTCCTGATCCACGTTTCCAAGAACAGCTGCTTTTCCTCAGCTCAGCCAGCACCAACATGAGCAGACATCAGCCCTCAGCCTCCCTTTCACACCCAGAAATCCCCAAACAGCTTCTTCAGTGGATTTAGAGTAACACCAAGGTCTGGCAAGAACTGCATTTTCCTTCTCTGTGGCCAGCTAAGAAAAATATTTGTGAATGTTGTTTACAAGAAGAAAACAGTTGGCTTGGGGAAGTCCCAGAGGTAACTGTAAGAGAATTACACCAAGCTTAGAGGGCAGAGGTGATGCTGTCCCCAGGACTTCACAGAGAGTTCCAGGTGGCTTTGCAAACCAGCCATGGACACCCTACATGGGAACATAACAGCACCAAGGAAACAAGACTCAAGCCAGTGAAAAGTTAATTTTTCTATACCTTGAAGTGTTTGATTCATCATCAGAATTAAGGATGAGTAATTACAGTAATTGGGTTCTGATTTCTCAAACAATTCTGGAATGATGGCTGAGGTTTCAAACTGAGATCAAATCCAGGCAAATTTAATAAGAAATGGTCTGTTATGAAGCAGTTACTTGCAGGAACAGAATAGCTCCCTTATGTTTCTTTCTTAAATACAACTAAACACCTGCAAATATATGCAAAATATCTCATTTACATACATTGACAATACTGACAGCTTGCTGAATGCAGAACAAAATAGATGCTGTGGACAAATTTTTTTTAACCACTTTCCTAGAGGGGAGAAACATCAAGCCTGCACAGGAGAACAGTGATGGCAGGCAGGGAAACATGAGGCTCATCTCAGAGCTCAAATCAAGCCTCAGCTGCCTCCTCTCTCCCACCCAGACCTCCAGTATCTTACAAGCAACACAGGTGTCTAGCCAAGGCAGACACTCTGCAGTTCATTCTCCTTTTGTTTAAACTCCTTTACAGTATTTTTCCCACAAATTCCTAGAGGAAATCAGAGCATTAATATTATGACTTACAAGCTTAACCCTCCAGACCTCAGCACACAATGAGGCAAAAATTAAAGACTATTTTTCTTTCAGCTGCCATGACCTTCTGGAGCAGCACTGCCCAGAAAAGTGTTTGCAGAGAGTTTTCTGCATGTACAAAAAAAAAAAATCTATTCGGCAGGAAGAAACGCAATAGTTTTGAGAGAGAAGTAAAAAAGGCTAAATAGGCTCAGACAGCAGTTCCCATCATGCCAGATCTTTCTCCTGGTGAACAAAATGGCTCACTTGCCATAACTGCTGCCAAAACTCTGCAGGATCAGGTCTAACCACAGAGATTTCAAAGCCACCATGAGTCATCTACTATTCTTTCTTGGTAAGACTTAACACTGGGTGGGACACACACACACAAAAAAAAAATCAATTTGCAGGAAACCTCAGTCATGGAAAAATATACTTCAGAACATCTCACAGGGACTACATAAATAGCAAAAGAGAAATGAGAAAACAAAGTACTTCTTTCTGAAAAGACTGTGATGCACTGCCTGCTCTCTAAATGGTTTCAGCAGCCTTTCACTGTGACAGAAGGACAGCTGAGCTTCCTAGAAGACCCCAGCAGCCACCAGGGCTTCCCAGTGCACCCAAGAGAACCACAAGTAAGGCAGATTTGAGTTCTTCATGTGAAGTCAGCTGCATCTTGTCACTGCACCTCACTTGAACTGAAAGGGAAAATATAAATGCAAACCACCCAATCGTTCCACTCTTGTGTGCCACATGCAAAGCTGGTTGGGAGTCAGAACAGTTTTTAAATAAATAAAAGCCCCAACAGCAGGGTTGGCTTTAGCCAGGTACTGAGGTACAGTTATGAGGTCCTGCCATGGCCACAACACCTCAGCTACTGAAAGTGTTGAAAGGTGCAATTAGTTACTCTTGCTGGTTTATTTTCCCCCTGCCTGAGGGCTTCCTGGAGGCTTCAAGCAGGAGTCAGCCCAGCTGATGGTGAGAGAAGTTCATCTGAGTCAAGGCAGTGCAGTGAGCTCTGTGCTCACCAGTGGGTGTTTTCTGGGTGGGACAGAGACAGGCAGGAAGAACAAGAAATGAGTATTTCTGATTAATAAAATCCTGCCAGCAGTCTGGCTGGTAGAATGGGAGAAGTTTCTAGGAAATGGTTCAGCGATGAGCGAGTGCCAGTGGTGAGGAAGAGCCCCAGGACACGGCACTGGCAGATCCTGGAGGGGAAAAAGAAGCAGGTTCTTGCATGGCCAGGCAACCAGAAACTGCAACTGGCTCTGAATCAGCCACTTGCACAGGCTGGGACAGAGGCTGTCAGAGCCCTGCTCTGTGGGACATTGTCTGCCTGGCACTGCCTTTTGTCTCTGTGCTCTGCAACACTTGCCCAGAGAAGAGAGGACCCTCTGTGCCAGGACCACCTCCCCAGCCCTGGGGAAGAAGATGCAAAGTGCCCCCAGCTCACTGGGTTTTTTTCAGTAGGTTTATCTTATCTCTACCAAAAAAGAGCCCTCATGGGGGGCTGCACACGAGGGCTCACTGCACCAGCAGAAAGAAAAACGTAAAACAGGAATCAGGCCCACTCACAGGCCGACCAGGAAAACGCAATCCAGGAAATGCACTTGAATTCTTTCTTCACCAGCAGGTGCAAGCCAGGAAAATAGATCTCAACACCATGAATATTCAGAATACTTGCTGCTGTCAGTAAAGTGTGCACAGGACTCCCCCACCCAGACAGAAGAGTCTCCTTCTGCCAAGTAAATCTGCCAATACTGATCAGGTTTCTTATCCTCAGCCCTGCAGCTCCTCTCCCAGAGAGACTTTCCATGGGTGAACAGTGGAGGACTGCTCTTTACTGAAAAACGTGCACTCCACCACTATTCACCTTTTTATTACAGCCTTTCTCCCTAAATACTGAGTTCCTTAGGACAGTAGATCATTTATTTTAGCTATTCGTCCTCTGCCACAGAAAACAGGATAGAGGAGGAAGGGACAATGCTATGACACAAAGGTAACTTATGCAAACTGGCTACTTGGCTGTCAGATCCTACTGGAGCTGCAGCACCATTTGATTTGATGGAGCCCAACACGGTTCACCCTGTGTCGCCAGGGAGCAAAAGGGAAGATTTAAGGGCAAACAAATCACAGAAAACCAAAGAGTATGAACACCACACACAGCCAACACCAGTTTCAGGGCAGACCTGGCACAGATGGGCACACCCTGAGTGCCAGGGTTTATTCCCACCCAGCCCTATGCTCAGACACTTTTACTGGCATCCAAGCAAGCACAGGAGCCCAGTAAGACTATGTCAGGTAATTACCTTGATATTAAAACCCCACATTTTGTTTTGGCAACAAGCCCTGGGCAGGCTCTCATCCTTGCTGACCTGATACCATACTCACTGCAGCTGCAGCAGATCCTCTGGCACTTGCCCCATCCCCTTTCCCTGACCCATTTCCAGCAAGATTGCCCTGACCTGTATCTATTTAGACCTGTGCAAGCCACAAGTGTTTTTAAATAGAAGGTTTGATTCTCTGAGACAAAACTGGCCTCCCTTCTGGGGTGTGTGTCTCCCTCTCTGCCTGGTGCCACCCCAGCTCCTTTGGGACCCAGCTCTCCAGTGTGGGAGCAGCAGCCACCAGACGGCTTCTCCCCCTCTCCCCACACCAGCAGATGGGTGCCTGGGGGCTGGAGCTGTCTGACAGACACAAGCCCCACTCCCACTTTGTTATGTAAACCCCCAGGTTTCGGTGTAGATATGCTTGAAGGATCCAGAAATCACTAAATGCCACCACAGCGTGTGGGCACGGGGAGCGAGGGATGTGCAAAGTGCTCGGGGCAGTGGTGATGGCACACGATGCTCCCACTGCTACTGCAGGGAAACAGAGAAAACTCTGAATTCTAAAGTAAAAAATATATATAAATATAAAATTAATGATCTTCAAAACCACACTTCACTCCTGTTTGTTCCCCCCAGCACAGGAGCCAGGGTAAGGGGGAGTGTCCCTCACAAGGACCATGATGCCACCCGGGTCACCCTGTGTCAGGCAGGTGAGGGATCAACATGGCAAATATTTTGTAAAGAAAACCTGGCAAATGGAGCTTTTTCCATCAGTCCCTCCTCAACTTTCTGCCTTCCAGGGTGTCTGCACACACAGAGCTGGTATGTACATGTATCAGATGATCACAAGTCCATGGAAGTGAGGGACAGGGCAGGTGCACCTGGCTAAATATCAGTTAGAAACTTATTTTTGTATCTAAAACAAACAATAAATTGAATTGACGCTACATATTTATCTCTATCCTGCAGCTCAGCGGAGCTGAATCTGGCCCTGCATAGGTGGGTGCAGAGAAGCCAGGCTGCACACACATCCCACCTCTCAGAGGGCAGAAGAAGCACAGCAAGCAGTACCTAAATATGAACTGGAAAAGCACTTATTTTGGCAAAAAAAAACCAAAAAAACAAAAAAACAAAAAAGGCTGGCCAAGGTTTTGAGAAGGGAAAGAAAAAAAGACAAAGCCACAACTCCTGTCAGGCAAATGATCATGACCAAATCTCAGTCCCTGCAGGAGCTCCCAGGGTACAGGGCATGTGAGAGCAAGTTGAAAACACATCATCAAATAATTGCCAGTCAGACAATAGAAGGAAAAGGCATGTAGAGGTTTGCTCTCACCCTCCTCCTTCCTCACCCTTAGCCAAGACCAGGTGCCGACACTCCAGAAGAAAATCAAATTGCTTTTTCAGCTCTGCTATATACAGATTTAGGTCCACCAGCCAACACTAATTCTCACTAAAGCACTACTATTATTATTATTTATTATTTTAAATAATTTGCTGCAAAATAGCTGTTCCAAAATGAAATTAAGGAACCACCTGTTTGCAGCAAAGGCATCAGAAAGGTGCTGCTCCTCACAGACCATAATGCAAAACTCCAGCAGTTTCAGTCCCTGAGTCTCCCCTTTGATGTATTCACAGGGTACAGACAGAGAGAAGATAAAACAACAAGCCTCTATGAACATTAGCAGCTGATATATTCCTTATTATGCCATTTAAAGGAATAACACTTGTGGTAGTGCCAGCATTTAAGTGCATTCCCCTGAATTTTTTTTCCCTGAAGGTTTGATAAACTGATTTAAATCCATTTTCAGAGAAGGAATAACTGTAAAACCCAGGTTCAGCTGGCTGAAATTTCACTTAATCATGTAAGAGATTTCTCAAATCACTGCTGGAGATAGAACCCACTCCCTTAAAACATTTCTCCTTCACCATAGACACACCTGCAGTCTAAAGAGCACTTCCCAATTTACAGGAATAACAATGTCATAATGGCACAACCCTTTACACTTTATTACTATAAAGAGTCATAAAAATGTCTAGGAGAGCCATGAGATTATAGCCTGCTTTGTGAAAGATTAATTTCACCAGCAACAATCACCTACCTAGTACTTATAATTTCATTCACACACGTGAAACAGCATCTTCAGCAGTTCAAGGAGCATGCAATTCTGATAGCAGCACACTGGGTATCAGCTGTGAGAGCTCAGGAGACACCTGTCAACAACAGCATTTTCTGGGGGGAGTTCAAGCCTCTCAAAATAAGAAGAGCATCATGGCCTCCAGGAAAATTGAAGTTATTGAATCTTTTCTAGGAAGACCAGAGCCTCAACACTAATTTTCAATAAACCTGAAAAGGATGATGTGATATATATCAAGAAAAAAACTAAAAATGCAAATGAGTATGTAAGTGAACCCCTTCAATATTCTTTACTTAGGAAAGTAAAATCTTGGCAAAACCAAATTCAATCACTGTACCTCTCAATAAACTTTAATTCAATCAGCTGAAGCACAGTCCACAGCAATCTCTGTAAATTTTAACAGGTCTTTTCAGAGGGATTCTGACCTTGGCCCTGTCCCATGGGGAGCTCTGACCAAGCCTGAGGGAAGGGCAGATCCAGGGCCCAGAATCCCACCGAGTAAGCCTGGCACCATGATGGGCAATGGGGACACCGTGGGATGTCACCCACGTGCTGCACCCCAGGCCTGGGAGAGGCCAGACACACCTTCCCACTGCAGAAAATCTGATTTTATAGGCCTGGTGCTACCTCATGGCAGAAGGACACGAGGAAGGGCCTCTTTCAGCTGCAGGCAAGGGCAGGTGCACAGGGGGGAACTTTGGGGAGAACTCTGCAGCAACCCCCTGAGCCAGGATCAGGGATCCCAGCATCGCTGGGGAGTGCTCAGCATCACAGGGGAGCAGTGACCCTGAGGAAGGGGAACCCACAGACTCAAACTCAGAACTTTCCATCTTCTGGATAAGCTGGGCAGGATTTGGCCATGAGACCCAAGTCACAGGGCTAACACTCCTGTGAGCATCATGAGGGGGTTGGAAATTAAGTTCCCTGGTTACCTGCGAGCCTCTGGCATGAGCTCACGCTTCTCAAATGGTAGAGACAGCACGGGAGGGAAAACACGAATTCTTGAGCGATTAAAGACACTCGAAAGAGAGCTCCCACCCCTCGCAGCTCGAAACACAATACCGTAGGCAAACAGGGAGCTTTTGTCCCAGCAGCCACACCGGCCTCGCCGTGACATCCACACTTAGCACCTTCCACCAGTGCCAAAGCAGCAGAGCTTCATCCCCCCAGTCCAACTGCGGGTGCCTGTCCCCAGACAGTCTCACTGGAGCGGCACCGTGCAGATTTACTGAAAGGAGGGATGCGGGGAGCACCAGACCCGGGCACACAATGGGCATTGTCCTTCTGTGTGCAGAGAGCCTGCTCAGCCCGGGGACCGCTTCCAAAGCCAACGGAGCTGCACTGACTTGAACCACGGTCCAGCTCGGACCAGAGGCACCTTGGGGCTGAAGATTTCTAGAGAGCATCACGCCAAAGAAAGAAAACCAGCAACAGGCAGAAAAGGCTTTCACTGCAAGAAACCCACCCAGCAGCTAGGCAGAACGGGTTGTGTCAGCACCTTTAGTAACTCAGGGCTTTCCCATGACCCAAGAACCGCGGGTGCGGAAGGGACGTGGCAGGGTCACGGCTCCACCAGTGCCGGGGACACTGGAGTTCACCACATCGCAGAGCTTCCCAAATCCGCGGTCCTGCCCTGACACAGCGCAGACCGCAGCGACCCAAACCCACCCATTTCACTGCACAAAAAACGCGTAAACCATCCCGAGTGCGTCCGACAGACAACAAACACCTTCCCGCAACAAACTCTGCCCAGCAAAGAGCCCGGGCAAAGCATTCACTTGAAAACAGACGCTGAAATCACCGCAGTGCCTCGGACCGGGCGCCCGCTCCGGGGCAGCCCCGCGGCCGCGCCCGCCCGCACCCACCTCCGGCCCCCGCGGCCGCGGGTGCCCCATGGTGCCGTCAGAACCAGCCGGGTGCCGTCAGAGCCTGCCGGGTGCCGTCCCTCTCGCGGGGCACCAGCAGCCAGAGAAGCCGCCCCGAAGAGCCCAAGGAACCTCCTCACATCGGCCCCGCCCGCTGGGCTCCTGGGCGCGCTGCCCAGGCCCGGCCCCCGGGCCCGCCCCGCGCCCCGCGCCCGCCTCCTCTGAGGGCACCGCGGCCCTCCCGGACCGGGACACGGCCCAGAGGGAGGGACGGGCACTCCCGCTCCGCCCCGACTGGGTGTGAAGAGCCCAGGGAGGCGCCGAGTGAGCTAAAGGGAGTAACTCGTTTATTTCATCCCAACTTTGCCGCGTGTGGAGGGGATGCGAGGTTACTGCGCGTTCCGAGTGCCGCTTCCACAGGGAGCGCGGTTCTCCCCTTCGTGGCCGGACACTCCAGGAGGGAAAAGCCAAGGTTCCCCACCGTCACCGAGAAACTGCGTTTGGCCAGGGAAACAGATTGAAAAAGCCTGTACAAATTAACAATTATTAATTGCACATGCGATTTTTAATTTTTTTTTTAGTGTAAGACAGCCCAGTAATTACAGTCCGGTGGTGTTTGGATCCGAGCTGTCCTCCCCTACACACGCTGCATTTACCGTGTTACTTCCATTATGCCATTTTTAATATGCAAGGAGCAGCTTTTAGCGAGAGAGAAAATTTTTGCGCTCGCAGAAGCATTGAACTGACATGCGGATAAGCGAAATTCCCAGCAGGTTCCAGCTCTAAGCCAGCCCTGAGTGCTGGTGAAACGCCCAAAATCTGTCTGCAGCACTGCAGCTCTCACTGCTGTGGCTGCACAGAGAGATCTTGGTGATTTCTTTCAGCAAACTCAGTGATCCCACTTCTACATCTACAGCAAGACTTCAGCATGGTTATTAGGAGATTTTTCTTCCGTAAATTGTTCTAATTTTTATTTCTTTAAATCACGAAGAACTGAATGACAGTTCTTAAATGTGGATGAGATAAATAACCCAACTTTGAGGACTGCTGGCTCAGAAGCAGCCTCTGTCTCCTACTCTGGCAGAATAATATTGAGGCATCACATTCTCCACCAGAGCAGCCCCTGCCTTGTTTATGGGCACACCTGTAACACAGTGGCTCAGCTCGTTTACTCTGGGTTTACTGTGACTTGGCTTACCAACACCTTAACACAACAGAGTGAGTGATGTGCTTCACGCCTAAAATCAAACTTAGAAATCTAAGGTGGGTTCCCAATGGTATTGCAACACAGCTTCCTTCAGCTCATGGGGCTGGGCTCACACACTGCCCCATTGGGCATCTGTGCAGAGCTGTGAGTCTGGGTGGCTCAGCAGTGCTGGCTGCACTGAGCAAGGAAAAAGGACAAACATTTGTGGCACTCAGTGTCAGGAGAGAACAAAGCAAGAGAGGAGGATGGTGTGGAACACTTCAAGGCAATGGGAAACATTCGAAGTTGCCCTATATCACTGCCATTTCCACCCCCAAGAGAGGGCAGAGCCATGTTCCAGACAAGCACATAATCCCACACTGCAGAGAGGTTTCATGCTAAATGTATGGAATAGGAGTGAGTGGAGATACAGCACGGGGAGCATCCCTCAGGGCACCCACCTGCCCAGGATGCCCAATCTCTGCCATCTCTCTGGACACACCTCTGTAAACCCCCAGCTCCCTGGGTTAGGAGTCCAGCAGGCTGCAGGGACCTCTGCCCCCTCCCATCTCTGCACACCTCTCCATGTGCGTTGATGCAGAGCAGAGACATAGCAAACACAGAGAAACACAACTTTCTCTGCAGACAAACCCCTCCCCTCCTGCCCAGAGTTAATTTCAGTGCTCATCCCCTATGTGACTGGCTGATTTCTGGCAAATCTTTCCAAATCCATAAACCTTAGCTCACTTAATGTGTATTTAATCTCCCTGCTATAGGTTTATGTTGGCAGTGAGCAGGGCTAGACCAGAAGCAGAAGAGAGCAGCCAGTGTAGGTGAGCATTTTGGCCTCTGCTTTGCACAATTCCCCCCTCTGCAGCACCACAACAGAGCAGAAGCACCACTGTCTGTGCCCATGTCCTATTAGTGGTTTTCTACACTTCCCAGAACCTTCCCTGTCCCAGAGGCAATTCATTAAATGGATACTTGGCACATACCCTCAAAAATATCTTGAGCTCTGAGAGGCACAGTATTATCTGTCAGGAGTTTCTTTGGTTCTCTCCCACCTGCTTTTCATTCTTCAGGAACTTCCACACATCCCTCAGAGGATGCCTGGTGTCGTCACAGGGGTGTGAAGTGTTCTTATTTAAGATGAGGCTGACAGTCAGGGATTGAGGCTGCTGCAGTCTGTAAAACCAAGGTGCTCATATTAGCAATCTTTTATTATTATTATTATTATTTCCTTGTACTTCATATTTTTTCCTTCTCTCTAAAAATTTTCACTTCCATGCCCAATGAGGTGGCCAAAAGTGTAAGAGACACCTGCAGAAGGGCTGTTGGTGAACTAAAAGCTTTTGCTGCTGCACACCAAACCCAATACACCAGCTGAAAGATAATGCAGGAAAAGTAACAAGCATTCTTTTAAAATAAGGACATTGTCTTCAATCTCGGTCACCACTTGACGTCACAAGACAGGGAGAAGGGGAAGGAGCAGAGGGCTGCAGGACATTAGAGAAATGCCAAACAAGATAAGGCTTTAAGGGGGAAAGATAAATGCCAAACTAAGAGCAGGCTGCAGTGAACATGTGACAGAACAAAGAAGCATCACCTTCTCCAAACCTCTCAAACCATTTTTTCACAACCTGAAAAACTCTTTCCCCTTCCTCTGTGGCAAAAGGCAGTTTTGCCAATGGGTTGGAGTGCAGGAAGAATCTCAGCAGAGCCACATCAGGAATCTGACATTTGAACACAGGTGTCACCCAAACAGAGGGTTTTACCCATAGAGATTTTTATCATCCATTTGCTTTTTCCATTGTTAAATGAGCCCAGCTACAGCAGCACAAACCCCAGCCCTGTGCTATTCACAATGTCACCAATAATGGGCTATTCCCCAGCCCTGTGCTCTTGACACTGTTCACAGCAACCCACACATCAAAGATGGGAAAATGAAAAACCAACCATCAAATGCCAGGGTGGAGCCTGGAGTGCCTTTCATACCTGCAGGCATTGAAAAGTCCTTTTTCCTCCTTATGGTTCCCCTTTAGCCATGCAGGGACTTCCTGACACCAAGTGTGGGTCATGTCGGTGCCTCTGCAAAACCACAGGAACCAGAGGGAAACCAGGGGAAAAAATAAGGAGTTGTTTTTCCTCCAGCTGGGTCATATTTGGGAAGGAGTCTGCAGAGCCCCAGGGGAGGGAGGAATCAGCTGTATCACCCTTGGTGAGATGAGGGTTTACTTTGGCTGTGTGTAAAGCCAGGCTCCAGCCTGGGACACCACCGTGCCTCCTGCTCCTGCACCCTGTCCCCAACCTCTGCTGAGGATGTCCTGAATACAGAGCAAAGGTTTTTGTGCCCCACAGCACGCTGACTCTGAAGCTCCTTAAGACAAAAAAAAAAAAAAATTTTTTTGTCCCATAAGACCAGTATTCCAAAAGGAAAAGGCAGGGTTGCTCGTAGAAATCACATTGTCAAGTACTTTTTTCCTCCTCTTCCCTTCAAGGACCACTATTGTCCTCCTAACTCTGAGGGAACAGACAGGGGAGGAAGTTTTGTTTAAAGGCACTTCAGCATCAAGTGCCTGACTGGGTCACGGTGCCTCCTGGGAGTTGTAGTCTTGTCTTCTCCCATAAAAATTACTTTTTCTGGCAAAATTCCCCAGCAGTGTAATACCTCCCATGACACAGCAGCAACCTCCCTGAACAGTCAGGGGACACTGGGACCCCTGGACTTGGGTTGCTACAAGACAACCCCGGGGGCAGCTCAGGATCCAAACCTTATCAGATTTGGCCAGAATATTTCAGTTTTCTTTCACACCCTTCTCTTCTCACAGAATTCCCATGGAAACACAAACAATGCTCTTGCTGTTTGGGTTTAGTTGGGGCTTTTATCCTTCTCTCGGCGAGGGGGGAGGGTGTGGATCAAAGTGGTAAATTAAAAACTTAACTCTAAAAAAAAATTTAAAAAAGGAGAAGAAGAAAAAATATATTGAATAATACATGAGATACCACTTCTAGCTTGATTTTCCCTGCAGCAGCGCATCTCCCCTCTGTATCACCCCTTCAGAGCCTCAGGGGACAGGAATGCGCCTCAGAACTAAAATAATACGTATTTCTGGTATCACAAACTTGCTTTTGGGCAGGAAATGCCAGAATCCAAGCTGTCCCGCCCTTTTCCTCGCTGGTGCATCGTTCCGCAGATACCTGGATGCCACCGTGTGGCAGCTGCCCCGAGCAGCGGTGCAGGGACAGGGACAGGGCTGCGGGGAAAGGCAAGGCTTTAAGGGAGAAAAAGAAGGAGGAAAATAATATAAAAGTAAAAGGAGGGTTGGGTTTTTTGCAGCAATTCACAAAACTTCATGGAATGCCAAGCACGTCAGTAGATGAAGCACAGGATCTGGAGGAAGGAGAGAGTGCAAACCAGCTCCGTATGGTGTGAGCTCAGACACACTCTCTCTTTCTATTTAAAGCCCAGCAGGAACGTGAATGCCAGGTTTGAGTGAGCTCGACAAGTCCTTCTGAAAACAATTTACGTGGTCCTCACTACCACGGGGTCTGGTTATCTGACAGCTTCTAATGCCTTGCCATCCCCACACAGCAGGATACAGCCCACCTTTTCCTGCTGGAGGACAGAACTCAGAATCTGGAAAGGTATTTAATTAATGACAGAGACCGGTGGGACTTCCCTGGGGTCCAAATCAACTTTGGGATGAGGACATGGGCTGCAGAGTTTAGTGCTGCTGCCTGCCCTCCCCTCCCTTTTCCCTCCACGTGGGAAACAATGCTGGGTGGAACCCTGAAGAGGAGGATTGTGATACCAACAAGGATTGTGCTGTGTCCCCAGGCACATCCTGCAGGCCAAACCATCCTGGCAAGGCCTGAACATCCTTCCTCCTCTACCAGCACCCTAAAACTGTCCCCTGCCAGGAGGCAGTGAGAAGAAAGCAATACACGGGTCAGGGTTTGGGTATGCCTCATTCTTCCACTCTCTGTCTCTGGGAATGCTTTATTCTCCCATTGAGTACCTCTGGGTTATGCCTCAGTTTCCCCTCCTCTACCTGAACAACACTGCTTCTCATTTATTCCAAGGTGCAGTGCACTGAATGGAGAATTACATGTTTTATCATTTGTCCATAACAGGTTGTCAAGTTGCTGTGTTATTATTAGCAACAGGAAAGGAACTGAGTAAATTATTCTTAAAGTATGTAATGAGCACTTGAGTAAGCGTTAAGTAATGAGCGTTTCTTTAGCAGGAATCCGAGCGAGACATGCTCCACCCATTTTGTTAACAGACAAAGGCTTATATAAGCTGGATGTTACATAAAACTCTAAAATAGGGAGCAGGAGCTCTCCCCCACCTTTGGGTGACAGCTTTGCTGCAGCCCACAGATACCTGAACTGACCCTGAACCAGCTCTGAGCTAGGAAGGAGCTGATGGCCAGGCCTGGAGCTGGCAGGAGGCAGGGTCAGGGACAGAGGTGTCCTGTGTGTGCTGCCACCAGCCCAGCTTGGGTGGCAAGTCTGGATCTGCCCTCACACAGCCCCTACAGTAACGCACTCCAAGCAGATTTATCATCCCTGTGATCATCCAAGAACATGCCTCTGTTCTGGAGAACGTGCCTCTGTTCTCGTGTGGCAGGGCAGGGTAAACACCACCCAACCCAGGGTGTCATGCCCAGGGAATTATAACTGGTGCTTGGAAAGGAGCATACAAGCAGGACATGGTCATGGGGAAGCCTCTCTGCAGCTCTTCCTGACTCCAGGGATCTACAGGAAAGGGGTTTTCCAAGACACAAGTTCTGTTTTGTAGTTTTCCAGCTCCTGGCAGCTGATTCTTTCAATAAATTGACAGGTCAGTTCTTAAATTCTCATGAACTTTCTACTTCTGCCACATCATATGACAAAACCCACCGCAATTTACCATACTTCATCTGAAGAGAAAAGGGGATCTACATCTTGCAACATCAATTACTAGAGCTAAAAAAAGCAGGCTTGTAGGGGGTGCAGCCTCTTCATCACATCTTGTGTGCCTGGAAGCCTGTCTGTCTTGAGAAAAAATCATCTGTGTCCAAAAAGAAATACTTTTCCTCCTTAGACATCTCGCATCACACCTTAAAATGCACAATGCCAACACTCAGACAAGCAGATTCAGCTGACAGAAGTGGTTGCTTCCTAGACACAAGGTCAAAAAAAATCTGAGAGAAGATAATTTGCAATTCTCTTCATAGCCCAGACACCAAATCCTCCAAATACAGGTATCAAGTGCAGTTGCATGAGAAGTCAGGGACACTTGTCTGGTTGGGGGGAAGAAAAGGGGACAGAAAGATCTTCAGGCACAGGAGTTTGGGGCAGGCAGAGGAAAATGTGTCAGGAGCTGCTCTCTGGACTACAAGGGAGCCATTCATGGCTGCAATCAGTTTGCTGTGCCGTGCTTGCAGGAACATGCCAAGGCTGCTCTGTGATTCTGCCCGACTGACTTCGTGTTTGTGATTGCCCGACCTTTGCTCTAAATAAATCCCCCACACAGAGGGAATTTTGATGCAAGTCCCCTGCATCCGTAGCATCCTCCCTGGGCTGCAACCCACTGGCTTCCTGGGGCTTTGTTTTAAAGGAGAGACAGACAGAAGGCAGGCAGGAGGGGAAAATGAAGAAATTAAATGCAAGCTGTCTGGCCCACACAATTAAAAAAAAAAAAAAGAAAGAAAAAGAAATCAGAATAGCTTGGTTTTGTTTTTTGTCATGTTATTTATCTTACTTCAGAATTAAATCCAGATGATATAGATAAGACAGGGGTGACCCCTAGTGCCCTCTCCAGCTGCAGCTTCCACTGTTATTCCCTGTATTGATATTAGAGCATAAACAGAGAGAAGAAGCAGCACCTTTCAGATTTGTTCTTCATTCACAAAGCCTCTCTCTCTCTTCCCTTTCAGAAACAAGATCTCATTTCCTCTCACTACTGAAACTCTATCACTTCAAGGCATTCAGTGCAACATCCCTTTGTCACTGTTGTCTGGGAACAAAATTAAACACATTTACTTGTGTAAGAACTTATTATATTCCATTGACTATTTATCATAGGACATTTATATTTATCACCTTACATAAAAGAAAGAAGAGCCTATTTTGCTAACTCCAGGCTTGTCAATAGCTAAGGAACAGCCATTCAAACTCCTGAGAAGAGACCTTTGTCTTACAAAAAGTGTATTTTGCAGCACCAAGGCGCTGAAAGGAGCGAGTCTTTCCTGTGACAGCCATCAGTATGCACCACTTTTTTTTGTGTCTTTCAGCAATGTCAAAACTCTCTGTTCTTGTGAATCAGCCTGCACCAGACATACCCTGCCCACTGTGCTGGGTGATGCTCATCATGGGCTTTTCCTTGTGTTACTGCAAGGGAACAGCTCCTCTTTCACAAAATCCTTGAGACACCCCCTCACGGATTACTTTGGGATGCAGGATTTTTCTTGAGGAAAAAAATTATCTTAGGCACAAGGCTGAAAGATTTTTAGCTTCCTGTAATGTGAGCACTTTGGGCACTTCCTGCCCTGCTGAGATCGGGGCTGTGCCCACCAGCAGTGTGGGTGCTACCACATCAGCTGACATCTCAGAATTTCCCATGTTTCATGGGATATCATGAGGCAAAGAAGCTGCCTGCTAACTGTGCCCACAGAGACCTTTCTATCCTCAAAAGTGCAGCATCACGGCCTGCCACAGACTCATCTGATGCCTCCTCAGCTCTGGGGTTTTTTTGCCTTTCAGGACTGGCAGCCAGCACTGCAGCACCAGGGCTCCTCTGCAGAGCCCAGATCCCCAGAGCTGGTACCCTCACGGCTCAAGCCCCAGGAATGCTCCAACACTTCCCAAAAGCAATTCCCCAGCTCATCTTTGGGGAATCCTCGGGAGCCACAGGACATGGCATATTGCTGTCACCCCCATCACCATTCAGCTGGCACCTCCTTCCCCTTTTGCCACCCGCCAGCCCATTTCTTCACCAGAAACTATTTCCAGGTTTCAGCCAGTCCTTCCTCCTCAACAAGTTTTTCCTTTCACACAGCCTCTCTGGCCATTCATCCCCTGAGTTCATTCTTCAGCCTCCAGGCTTCCTGCTGCCCCCATCACCTCCTCAGGCAGACAACCACCACCACCCCCCTTCCCAAACCACCCTTTTCTGGCATTTACACCCATGACTCAGCCTAACTGAGGCTACATCAGCCACAGGTGAGGCTGCTTGATGCCTCTGTAACAAATATTTTACTCTTTGTAGGGCTGGGCTGGCTGAAATTAATCAGCTGCATTTTTTCCTGTTTTAGTAAAAGTTCATAATCTGGTCTGGTCATAGAACAATAGAATGGTTTGGGTTGGAAGGGACCATAAAGAAAATCCAGTTCCAACCCCTGCCATGGGCAGGGACAAATTCCACTATCCCAGGTTGCTCCAGCCCCATCCTACCTGGCCTTGCACACTTCCATGGATAGGGCAGCCTCAGCTTCCCTGGGCACCCTGTGCCAGGTTCTCCCCACCCTCACAAGGGACATATTTTTTTCCCTAATAACCAATCTGAACATGCCCTCTGTCAGTTTGAATCTAATCTCCTTTGTCCTGTGACTCCATGCCCTTGTCCACCATCCTCTCCATCTCTCTTGGAGCCCCTTTAGGCACTGGACAGGGCTCCAAGTTCTCACTGGAGCCTTCTCCTCTCCAGGCAGAGCACCCCAACTGTTTCAGCCTGGCTCCAGAGCAGAGGTGCTCCAGCCCCCTGAATATCAAGGATATAATACTGCTCTACTTATTTGCCTGTTCTCTGAATAATTTTCCCCTGATTTCATATCTCTATGTTCCCATGTGCCCTTGTTTACATTAAAAGCAACAGTTTCTGAATTGAAGTTCCTCCTAATGTTTTATTTTTAAATCAGGTTTCAAGGGTGGGGGGTAGGAATTGTGCTAGTCATTGCATAATTTTGGTTTTATCTGGTGTAAATTTCCCTTGCTTCTGAGATATCCCATGCTTCCCAACATGACACCAACTCTGCATTGCTCACATGTCTCTGGATCCAGCACTGCTCCAACCGTCCCCCTTTATTCCTTTCCCCTCTGTTTTAGTTAAAAATATGCAAATATATCATCCTCAGAGCTACTGTTTGCTTCTTTCACAATATTCCATGTTCTTTCTCCTGTGAATTTATTTTCCTTATTTGCTTTAGTAAATACCTTTTTTACTCTTCATTGCTGCTCTGACTGTATATGATCCCATTCAGAGAAGGCACGACAAAATCTCTTTCTGTAACGCACATATGTTTCCATAGCTGCATTTTTTCCTATATTGTTTTTTTTGCTTAGTGTCAGCCCTGTGTATTCCAGTTATGCTCTGCACCTAAAACAATCTGTCAGCTTACATGTGCCTATAAGCAGTGGGAGTATTAGTTTTGAATATTTTCATTTAAACTCTAGCTTTGTTCCCTCACATTGTTAAAATGCTCAGAATTAGCTCATCACTTAAATATTTAATTATCACAGGAATGAGTTTATTTTCATGCTTTTGCAGTATTCCACTTTCCATGTTCCTCACATCCTTGTTCATACTGTTGGAAAGTTACTCTTGTGAAATGAAAATGCTTTCTTGGATGTCACCTGCATGTCAGAATCTGAACCAGGCTATGTTGAATTTGACACAAATCCAAACACTGAACCAGTCCTTCATCAGGTAAAGTAAAATCATCATCATTAAAAATGCTTTCATTAAAGACAGGAGGTTTTTTTCCTTCCAAAGGCTACACTGGTTCAAGGAAACCATAAATCCTGTGGTTTACCTAACACTGCAGGTCAGACTAGATGATCAGAAGAGTTTATACTGATATTCATGCTGAAAAATTTACAAATATCCGGACAAACTGCAACAGCATCTGGTAAAGAGATGGTCAAACAAGATAAGGGAGTTGCTGCTTCTGCTCTTAAATGCTCAAAATTCTCCTACAGTCCTGCTGAGACAGCCACTTCTCACGCACAGGTCAATAATGCAGCTGCTTTCACTTGTTTTCTTTTGTATCTGAACTGTCTTATAACTTTCAAAATCCCCGTGTTCAAAATTTTGTTAGAAAACTGCACTCGATCCTGCTGGTGATGGAAAAACAGTTTTATCAATGATTATTGCTGCTTTATTGTCCTCCCAACTTGTGACTCCTGTAAATCCAAAGTTGGCTCTCTCAGAGGAGTTCGGGGAGGCAGAGGCATCTCCCAGCCCTTGCTCCTTCACACACTCAGCAGTGAGCGTTTCTGCTGAATTCCTCGTGCTGGGACCATGGGTTTTAGCAGCCAGGACAGCTCTGTCCCTCCAGCCACCCCCCTGACCCCCACAAGGCTGCACACACTGTCTACAGGGAGCCCAGGGGCAGGGAGGCCACAGGAAAGAGGATTTTTATGTGGTGGCCCATTGGATGGATTGCAATAGGAAAAAAAATGGGTTTGAGTGAGTCATGAGACTTCTAACACATCATAAGCTGGAAAAACCCACTGGACACACCATGGCACCACACCACACAGGGAAAGGGAACATGGGATGGAGCAGATCCCAGCCCCCAACACAAGGCCCATGAAGAAAGGTTTTATTTTTCCTGCTAAAAATCCATCAGGAAGCATAAAGCTAGTCTCAAAAAAGTAATTTTCCTATTTGCCAAGCACACATGCAAAAAAGGCAATCAGAAACATTGAGCACTGCCTTTCCAGAGCTTAGACCAAGCTCAAAGCTGCCATCAGTCCCTGTTCATTGCACTCTGCTCCCACTTTGCTCAGGCCCTCCACTAAAAACAGTAGCATAATTCTCTATTCCTCTCTCTTTCCCCCAGCTTCCAGTTGTTTTGCACAGTTCAAATAAAACATATAAAACCAGGCTTTGCCATGGGGTGAAAACTGAAAAAGGAAGAACAAGCGAAAAATAAAATCCACAAAACAATGAAAGAAAGACAGAACCTGACAAACAAAGCCCCAGCAGAGTCCAGTCATTCATTTTTCATTCTCTCTTGTTTGTACTCACCAGCACAGGGCTGCACAGCCCTCACAATACACCTCAGCTGGAGATATTTTCTCATCCTCCTCTAACTCCATCCATAAATCTGGGAAGAGCAGAGCATTCCCAATCTCAGCATGCTCAACAGATTAAAACACCCGAGTGTACAGCACAGGATGAGCTGCCTTCACGTGGAACCTTTCTGAAGGCAATAACTGGACACAGGTGGGGCTGGGATCAGCATGTGGAGTAATTAAGAAGGGTAAATACCGATATGAGTGAAACACCCATTTGCACAGCTAACCCATCAGGTCCTCTTTAAGCAGAGAAAAAAGTTAAAGAAAAAACATTGACAATTTTTCATTTCACCCAGTTTTTGCACCCCTTTAGCTGCCAATTGGTGTTCCACTGTAGATTTCTGACAACTATGAACAAAAACATGAACAACAGTAACAAATTGAGCAGCCCGTGGCACACAGCCTCAGAGGTGTTAATCTTTATTAAACCTTCAAAAGAAAGTGGCCCTGAAGTGCCAGATTCCTGTTTTACCCTCTGCCACACTTACTGAGGGAACATGAACCTGACCCAGAACCGGTTCTTCAGCAATTTAATTGTAAGGATCACAAACAGCAGCACACCCAGAACTGGGACACTTAACTTTTACTTTATTTTTTTAACAGTCTTTGGTTTTTAACTTTCTATCAGTCCCTAATGCATACCTGGACACACCGTTATTTCAGAGAGGCCAGAGGAAGGTCACTGCTGGAATTTTCTGGCTCTCCTGCATGTAGGTAGATGCCATGAATTTGAGGGGTTTGGCTGGCATTTGCTCCACATCCCTCGGTTTCCAGCTGAGGACACGGGAGGTTTCTGTGCTCATAAAGGGGTTGGCATTTATTTGAGGGTCACACTCAAATAAATGAGTCAAGTCACATTCCTGGCATCTCTCCAGGCAGGTCCTTATGCAAATGACCAACATTTACTTGAAATTTGCATTAATGTGTAACTGAAAAGCTGCTTCCAAGGATGCCAGATGTTTCCAAATGTTTGGCTTCTCCCCATAACCAAACATCTCCAGGCTGACTGAGGGGAGCAGGGGCTGCTGCTGGGTGTGATTCACAGCTGCATGTCAGTGTTGGTATTGACTCAATAACCCAAGGGTTGCTGTGAGCAAACTGCCCATCCCAGATCCAAACACCCTTATCTCCTGGCAGTGCTGGTCCTCCCCCATTTAAAGCAAAACTACGCTTTGGAGCCAGGCATGAAATCAAGCCAACGAGGCAGAGGACAACTTCCCAGCACTTTCTCCTGCTGTCTGTGGGATTCCCAAAACCAACCATGTCATCAAGGAGGCAGCCCCAGCAAACTGCTCCTAGCAGCCAGCACTTACCTGGATCTGAGCTGAATTTCCTGCGAAGCCTCCAGGAATGATGCGAATGCTCTGCTTGAGCATTAATGCACGGGAAACCTGAGATGCCAGCTGTGCACACAGCTGTCTCTGGAGCCCTCCAGAGAGGACCTGTGAGGCAGCAGCTCTGCTCTGGGCCACAGATGGCCCCGGGTGGGTGAAGTGGGGAGATAAGCGGGCGAGGACACGGCGGTGCAGCGCGGGATCGCCCGGCACAGCTCCAGCTCCGAGGCGCTTCCTCCTTCCAACGTCACCGCTGCTACACGGAAGGACCAACAGCAAGTGCTTCATGGCCCTTCTTCTTCTTCTTTTAGAATAAGTAGTCCAATTCTTATTGTTTTAAATGTGGGAAGAAGTTACTTTTTAACTCAGAGAAAAAAAATTGTATAATATTCCTGCATCTAAGCTTGCTAAATGGAAAAGAAAAATCTCCTGCAGTGCTCAGAAAACCAGGCAAGGCGGGGACCCTGGCCAGCCATTCTTCATCATTTGTGGCATATCTGTGCTGTTAGGACTCTCACACTGCTTTAAAAGTGGGTGAACAGAGCAGGCAAGTGAGGGACTGCACAGTGAAGGCTGAGGAAAAGGTGCTTCAGGACTGTAAGTGCTGGCTCAGAGCACCCAGTACAGTGTGCTCCTGTGGTATGAAACCACTGGGGTGTTTCAAATTTGCTAAAATATCTTGGCAGATGGCTCTGCTTCTCTTCTGCTGTCTCTGGTGCCTATCTGGTCCCAGGGGAGCCAGGTGCTCACAGCACCTTCTCCCATGGGACAGCCAGTGCCAGGCTCTTCCTAGGAACAAACTCAGGAGGGAGCACACTCCACAATCACTGAGCACGACAGTTGTGGCATATTTAGGTGTCCAAATACTGATTTTTGTGCAAACAGGTGGCAAGTGGGGATATGTCTTATAAACTCTTCAGAATTGCTTCAATCTGAGTATTGGGAAGGTTGTCTCATCTTTATTCTGAATGGCTTTTCTTTTCCATTTCCTTTTTTTTTTTGATGGGCTGAACTCACAGAGCTCTCCTTAAGCTCCAGTAAGGATGAAAAGGGATGCTGAGATCCCCTGGGACAGATCTAAATGAAAACCACCTGGAAACAGAATAGTGGAGGAATAAAAGGGCGAGGGTTAGGTTTATTGTATTCAGGCTGGTATTTGTATCAATGATAATATACAGTGACTGTTTGAAGGTCAGTATTTGTTTCAGCAAACTTGCTATCAGTGAGCAGCTGAGTCATCCTGCCTTGTGCAGGGGGAGAAATGTCCTTGTGAAACACCATGGCTGATTATTTCATGTTTTCACCCCAAATCCTGCTGCATTTTTAAAGCACTGAACACATGATGCTGCTCTTTACCCAGCCCCTCTGGCTTGCTGAAAACTCATCCTGGCCTTTCTGCTCTGCAAACACCAGCCTGGGACCTTTTAACCTGCCAGAGACACACTCTGCTGATTTTTGGGAGGCTCCTTGTGACTCCAAAGTTAGGAGCTTGCAATCTTTAGAAGGATGTTGTAAAAGGAACACCTTTGCCTTCTGATTGCAAAAGACCCAGGGATTCTTTCAGGAGATTACAGCCCCTCATTCAACCAGGGTTGTTTAGGGTCACAATTAATGACTTAGCTGATGGAGACAGCACTCTCACAATGATAGCCTGGGCAAAGGCTGGTTTTAATTAGGAACACTCAGAGTTGTTAAGCGACCAAGTACAGTTCTGAGTCACATCACAAGGAACAGCACTGAGATTGCTTAGGGCCATGGAGTTCAGTCCTTCCTTTAAAACGTTTTCCTAAGACTGTTGCCCTGGGAGGAAGAAGCCACTGGGGTGTTTGGCATCACCGTTGCAGAGGAACCACAAACGTGTCTGATCAGAGGCTACAAGGCAGGATTTTGTGGTCTCTTAAGAGCAGACATGCTGAAATATTACTTCAGTGGAGACACACAGCTGAGGAGGGCATTTCCAACGTTCTCAGGCAGTCCCAAAAACACTTAAATTAACACCAGCCAGCCCTTTAATCACCACTTTTGCTTGGGGTGTTGTAGTTCTATGAAAGTGGAAGCAGTGCCCTAGGGCATTGACCTTAGATGCTCTCCCTGAACTGCACAGAGCTGTGTCAGGGTAGGAGCTGTGCTGAGAAGGATGCTTTGCCCCCTCCTACATTCCCCTCCTGCTCCCAGTTTGCTGCAGGAAGGCTCATCCCTTCCTTACCCATGGGAGGAGGAAGCCTTGCAAAAGATGCAACAGACCCAGCAAGCCTTGGCCCCTGGTTTGGGGAAAGATAAATTGTCTTCTGGGAATTGTAGTCCCAGGAAACACAAATTTGCAGCCTTCCTGGGAAGGTGAGCCAGGAAAGCTGGCAGCCTGCAGCTGTTTCCATAGCCCCAGTGCAAGGGAAAATGTGTTGAAATTGAGGGAAATTTTTACAGGCAACTCTGCTTGGAAATTAGCAGAAATTTCCTCTAGCAGGAAAACTTGAACATGTTTAGGAGAATTAGGTACCAAGAAAGAAACTCTTTCTGCCCTGATGAGGATTGGAAAAGGGTGGTATTTCTTGGAGTCTCTAGTCATAGGGAAACTTGCCTTGGGGTTCCATGGGAGGTCTGAAGGCTGCTTGAGCAGAAAGCATTGGCTGGCCAGAGAGCCAGGCACAGCTCTCAGTTTCATGCCTTATGGCTTAACAGGCATGAAAATATTCTGCCAGGGTTGAAGAAAGTTTGCAAAATGGAGATGGAGACTTTGGACCCCAACCTGCACCAGCCTGGCAGAGGAGATCTCCTCATCCTGCTGCTTTTGCCTGGGCATGAGGTGCAGAGCATGAATATGCATACAGCTGGAAGAAGAAGCCCTTGGTAGGAACGAAGAATTACTGACAGAAAGTGCACAGCGGTTGTTTGTGGTTTCCAGCAGACACCGCAGTGTTTGCAGGCTAAAAGAGGCAGAGGAAGTGTTTCTATGGACAGAGAAACAAGAGCTGAACCCAGCACGGCTGTCAGGCTGGTAAATCAGAGAGACAACACTGCTCTTGCCCACAGCTCCAAATGCTGTTATAGGGAAAGTCATTTATATTCTTATTCTAGAAAAGGCTATTACGTCCTTGTTTGTGAGAAGAAATGCTGTCCTCTGGCTATGCAAAATTCTGCACAGCACGTTCTGTGGAAAGCCTAAATGCATTATCCAAAAGTCCTGGAGCCCACAGGGACATCCACCACCTTCCATCCCTCTTGCACAGCTACAGCCCTGCCCTCTGTCCCCTTCCCTTGGGGCTGTCCTGGCCTTGGCCTGGTGCCCCACATGTCCCAGGGGCCCAGGCTGTTGCTAGAAAGTGATATTCTGTACAAACAGCTCAGCTGGGGAGGGCTTGGTTTCAATACTGACCTTGGCTCAGTGTGGCTGCTGCAGCACATCCTCTGAGCTGGGTTAGAGGGCTTGGGTGAAAAACTGCCATTACTTATCCTGTTCTGGTGGTTTGGGGTGCAGCATCAATGGCAGTGCTGCTCTCACCAGCTGAACACTAAATAACTGGAAATAATAACCAGTGAAGACATTTATGAGCTGAGTGAGGCCCTAGGACAATAAAGGAAGCTTGATGGTAGCTCATTCATTACCATCTGCACATATTGGCAGTAAAGCTGACACCAGCAGTCAGAACCACAGGCCTACAAAGACCTCTTAACATTATTTTCCACTTTTACAAATTTAATTAGCTCCTTCCCCCTCAAGCAGCAAAATACAAAAATATTTTTTCCAGGTAATATAGCCATTTTCTAGGTAAAGAATCTCAGGGAACACTAAAGCAGAAAAAAACCCAATGTTAGAACTGTTATTCTCATTTTCTACATGGACATTCTGGCAATCATTTCTTCTCTGAAAGGAACAGTCTTTTTCTTCAGTGTCCTAACTCATGGGCTTCTAAACCAGAATGCTGATGGATGGAGTCTCAAAAGGTGGAATTTAATCTGATTTCCCACATCTTTCTCTGGCTCTACTAGGCTGCTGCAAGTTTAGATAGGAATAGTCATAATTTCTGTTTCAAGAGTAAGACTCAGTGATCTCTGGTTCTCCTTCCCCACAGCTGGCACTTTCACAGGGCTCTTACAGTTTTGGGAGGGCATATTTTGCATTGTAGGAGAGCACTGAGCAGAACTGTAAGAAAATCTTATCAGAATGAGATAACACCTCAGAGCCCAGCAGCACCTCCCCAGCAGAACTGGGGTGGTTCATTCTCCAGTAATCAGTGCTGGCTTGAGCAGCCTTGTCCAGCTGCTGTTGCCATGAGGGCTTTGGGACAGCTGAAGCCAGCCCCAGGGTGTTCCCAGATAACAAACAGATAGCATGTGCTGATGGAGCCCTCATTCAAGGTCTGGGTTTAGCCAGCAGCTCACGTTGGTATGTGTTGATTCCTGCAGGAAGATAGTTTTTGTGCCACTAAGGCAGATTTTTGTTTCCAGACCAACCTGGTAATGGAGATATTCTTTTTGTTAATTATGCTGTCCAAACAGAATCTTGTGGACCTGATTTTCTGCTATTAGAAAGAGAAAGCTAATCAGACCAGCATACAAATGATAAGATTGAGTAAAGTCTCAGCTATTGTACCAGCAGTTCAGCCTGTCCTTCCCAGAAAGAAAATGATTCACTTATCCCATGGCACCATCCCACCATGCAGTTTGCCTGGGATCCTGGATTTCCTAACACTGTGACGTCTGATCCCAGTTTGTGGTGAATGAAGTGATGTTAACTGACCAATTATTCAGTCTGTCATCTCAGGGGTAGCATTACACCTTCCCTGTGCAATGGTGTAGTATCTTATGCACAAAATGAACCTTAGGCTCAGTAAGCCTTACCAGCCTCACTTCTGAGCCTTACAGAATCCTTACTAGGATTTGGGAAAACCAGGAAGAGGAGAGGGTACCAACCTTTCACCCATAATAAGCTTTCAAAGATGAATATTACTATTACAGCACACTCTGGGGGAGTTTGCTATGACTTCCCCAGCAATACAGGATGCACTTGTGCCATCAGATACCTTTTTGACAGGTAGGGGCCTGGAATCCCTGCTCATCCCTGCTGTCTCCTCACCAGGCTGCATTTGGGAACGAGTCATTGCTGTATTTAAACTGAAAGCATGGCCTTGTCCTGTGAGATCCCTGGGTGCAAGATGGGACAAAGGGGAACAGTTTTAAACCAAAAGAGGAGAGATTTAGACTGTATATTAGAAAAAGGTTCTTTGTGAGGGTGGTGAGGCCCAGGCACAGATTGCCATGGGGAGCTGGGGCTGTCCCATCCATGGAAGTGGCCAGGGACAGGTTGGATGGAGCTTGGAGCAGCCTGGTCTACTTGTGGTTGGAAGGAGATGATCTTTAGGATCCCATTCAACCCAAACCATTCCATGATATCCAGAGTGAGCAGGACTGAGCAATAGGACACCCACGAGCAGCTCATCACAGGCTGCATCACTTCATCCTGGGGACACCCCAGGTTTGCCTTCCAGCAGCACAGGGCTGGGAGAGCACACGGGCACGTTTGCCTTACACAATAAAACAACAACCAAAAGGCTCCAGCTCTGCCTTTCTTCGACAGAAAGGCAGCCAGAGAACTGCCCTCTCCCACGAGCCTGGTGCTCAGCCTATGAGATAATTCAGGCTGGCCTTTTCTTTGCAGCTGTATTGTTTTAGTGCTTGGAACATAGCAGCAGGCTGAGCAATGAGTCATCTGTCACTAGATGGGGTTAAAGTAATTTCCGTTTTCTGTTGCCATGGGGAAATCAACGTCCCAAGATTTGTCCTTTCTCCCACTCAAACACGTGGGAGTAGAAAGCCTGAAACCCAGCAGGACTAAACTTTTTTTTCAATTATTTTTAATATTTTTTTTGTCCCCTTATAAACAAACTTCCCTCCGTGGCCTTGCAGCTGTCAGTCTGTTCCCGGAATCGTCCGGTTAACAATGTCATTCCCCTTGGATTGCAAAAAATCCAGAAGCAGAGTTAAGTAAATATTTGACATTCATATAGGAGTTGCTTCACGTTGTCACTTGAAGAGTCTCTTTATCTTGTAAAGTTTTACATGTGCATTCGAGGGGAATCATAAACTTGATATTATCCAAATAAAGTTGAAACTTTGAAGGCAAAGTAAATTAAAGTTGCTACTTCCCCAGCATATAGTGTCAGGATATAGTGACTAACAGAAACAGGAAAGAGGAAATTGCAGTAAATACCTTTTAAAACCTTGCTAATGTATAGTTTATATGAGCAGCAGCACAGCAACATCTAGTGTTGATCAGGAATATAGCTGGAAGTTATCGCATGCTTTGTTAATGGTATTTCAAAGAAATTAATTGTTTCCTGGACCATGACACCACTGGCCAGCCTCAGCTCCTTCTCCCCTGTGTTCCCTGCTGTGTCAGCTCCTTGTCACTGCCTGGGTTAGCTCTGCAGAAGTGCAGACACCCAGAATGCTCCCAGTCTGCCTGGATCATCAGGAGAATCACTGGGCTTCTACTTAAGCACCAGTTAAATAAAGCTACAGACTTAAATGCAATTCAGCACTACCGTGGCCAAAACTTTGGACATCTGAACTGAAATAAGGAAAGTGATTCCTGCCTCAGAGCTGATCCCTTTACCAGTAAATGCTGCTGTCAAACTGGCAAAGCACTCAAAGTTATTCCTTGCCCTAGAAATGAGTGTGCAAGTGTAAAGTGATGTCTCAGAGTAGGCCCTGCTTTCACCCTCCTGTATTTCTTACAAATGCAGGGATTACTGTATTATGCACAGTTTAAGACAAGCTATAAAAAAAAATAATTATTGAGGTGCATCTCTCATGCAGACACCTCTTTTTATTTAAAAGACACTTGAGGCTCAATGTTAAGTTCTTGCTACTTAGCTCCTCTGTAGGTATACATAATGGATGAGCATTCATTTAGTTTTGATTACTTAAAATTGACTAAGCTAATCAAGCCTAACTTAACATTAGTTCAGTTTTTTAGTTTAATTTTAATGACTTCATTAAGCTCTCATAGATTTTGTTTTGTATAAGCAAACCTTTACATCAGGATTCACTCACTGTGGACTATTTAAATGAAATAATTTGTCTACTTAGACTACAGCTCCTACTACATGAAGTCTGCTTCATCTTCAGTAAGATAATGTCCTTTAGATTTTCTCAAACAAAACAAAATTAATGACTGGCTGCTTTCCAAGTCCAGCTGTCTTGCAACCCCCTGTGAACAGATTTTTTGCCACATTTAAGTTTATTACATGATCTAATTAGCGTGACTGCGTAGGTGCGTGGAATGCACTGGAGGAGAGGAAAAAATACAAGTGTACAAAATTCCATTATATAATTTGCTATGGGAATGTGATTATTACAGAGACCGGGATCACTCTCTGGATTCTTTGGGGGAGGATTTTGGGAGAGAGCAGTTAGGCAAGGAAAAAGAAAGGACATTCAAGTCTATCACAGAGAATGGGGCCAAGAGCAGGAAAGTCTGGCTACCACCTGACTTTTGTGGCTTAGAAATACAATCACAATTTTAAAAGGTATTAATTCTATACTCTCATTTTCTGCTTTTGTCTCAAGAAAAAAACAATTCAGCAGAATTCAATGCCTGACTGGAAGTGAAGACTTCAAGCTTTTCAGCTACACTGCAAGGCATTCAAAGTCAGTATGAAATACAGCTTATAATTAATAGCAAGAAAATACAGATTGTTACCCACTCTGGCCCTGAAAAAGGCATCAGGGTGTCTATTGGAAACACACAGCCAGACCAGAGATCAGAGCTCTGCTTCATGTAATTAAGACATTCACAGCACCCTAACAAAATTAAACGGGCAGCTCAGTAACACGAAGTGAGATCAGACTCTCTTTCTTCCTGCTGCATGCATGAAATGACATTTTAAAGTGATGTGTGATCTTTCAGAGCCTGTAAAGGGGTCAGGCACCAAGCACATCTGGCATGCTGATCCTCTCATTCAGGGGCATGAAGTCATCCTCCAAGCTGCATTGCTGAGTCAAGAGTGTGCAATTTTCCACGTGTCACTTTCCTGACTTGCACCCTGAGCACACATTAATATTAATTTCATTGAGGAACAGGCACATTTAAGAAAACTGCAAGCCCTGCTGATTGTGTGTTTAATTCAACTAGAAATAAAACAGTACTTGGTAAAAGGGGCTGGTATTATTTGAACAACCACACTCCACCACAAATCAGCTCAGTGCTGGATTCCTCCTGATGAGGTCAATTTGGTATAAAGAGATCTTCAGAAGTGTGAGTTTAATTATAAAATTCCTACTAAATTTGTCACCCTGCCTTCCCCAGCATGCAGAGGGGGCATTGTCATCTCAGCAGCCCCAGGTGCCACCACTGTGCACACAGGCTTGGCCTGAAGCACAATTATCCCATTCCAGTCTGCTTTAAGAGAAACAGGATCTGCTCTGGGGCACGTGGCTGTGCCCAGTGTCACCCTGGCTGATGGCAGCACCCAGCTGCAGCTGACGGGTATGAAATGAGTTTGAGGATAGGATTGCAGGTGATAAAGAACATAATTGCATTGGATCCTGCAATCAAAATATTTGCTGTGGCAGGTAGGGAGAAACAGTGCTCCAGTAATGGGAGGGGCCCTGCTCTAATCCTGCAAGTCCTGTCCCTCTGCACTGGGAAGCAGTCTCTGCTCATGGGGAGGGAAGTTAAAGAACAATCCAGAAATCACAGGATGGGCTTTCTGCAGCTGACAGGGAAGAGCAGCACATTTGGAAAAAAAAAAAACCAAAAAACCCAAACATTTCTGGGTGTGAAGGAATATTATTTACCAGAGTGTAAAGCCTCCTGTTTCTGTAGGAACATCTGAGGACAAACAGAATAGTGCTGGTGGTGCCAGGTAAACAGCTCCTGCATGCCATGGCTACGGTCTCTAAGGAGCTGCTGTTTATTGTGAGCCATCCCTGCCTCGGCCTTAGTGACAAACCCTCCCTGCAAATCCAGCAGGGAGAGGCTCACAAGGAAAGGAAGAGCTTGCATGGAGTTGCCTGAGGGATTTTTATTACCTTTGGGATTATAAGCCTTTTTTCTCCCCCTGGATTTTTGCCTTTTCTCCTGTGTTTTTTCATGTAAGCTCTGGTTCTTTGGATGCAGTCTCAGCAGACCCATTTAGAATGGGCGTTTGCTATGCGGAACAAAAGTGTTATCAAAGATGTTATTGATCCTACAGAGGCATTAAAAAGTCAACTGTCTGAATTATCTATTTTCTACTTTCTGTGAAAAATATTTAAACAGAGAAATGCTCAGAATTACATGAAACTAGAGTAATGGGCTCCCTTGGGACTGTTGTTAAGATTTCAATTTTCAGTAAATATTGGCATATTGATTATTATCATAACCTGCTGATTTTTGATTTCCCTTCCCAGAGAACCCCCAAGCTTTCACTTTCTTACCCTGATTTAGATTGTTAAAAATGTATAAAGGTAAATTAGGATCCCCCAGGTTGTGCTAGTTGTTAATGTGATAATTATTTAGTGCTTTTCTTTGGTCCTTTGCCTAAATTTTTTGCATTTCCAAAGGGATGCTTTAAGTGATGCAGTGGGACAAGCACAACAAGTTTAAAGCAGTAAAAGCTCAGGTGGGCACCTGGCTGGGGGATCCTCATCCTCCTCACTGAGGCTACAACACACACCTGGTGCCTCCTCCTGGACACTGCCTCTTTGTCCAGCATTAAACTGGTGAGGTTTTTGGGATGAGGCCCCACAGCTGCAGGAGCTCAGAGGGGCTGGTGTCCCTGTGGCAACAGGAAAAGCCCTGAGGAGGCAGAATCAAAGTGGGGTTGAAGGGAAGGTTCATCTTCTCCACCTCACCCCAATAAGCTGGAGAAGGATCTCCAGGGGAATCCTGCTCTTGGTTTTCCAGGGCACTTGATGTTATTCTTGTGGTTTCAATGCTGTGATTGAGCCAGAGGGTTTTATACGCATGTACTCCCACCAGCTAACTGGTGAGCCCTGATACAGCTGATTCTTTTCTTTTTAACCCGAAAGGACAAAGATTTCATTGTCATTTCTGCTGCCCTCTTTCCAAGGAGATGACTGCAGTACTTTATGGCTTCCCTACCCTTCCATCAACCTTGGGATGTTTATTTTTCTTCAAACATAGCTGTTTGCAGCATGCTAACAAGAACTGAAGATCTTTTAACACCGCTATTTGTTTACTGAAGACATCAAAGCCTTTTTTTCCACGAGCCTCCTTTGAGCTGGTATGATCTGCAAACAGCCGTGCAACACCAAGGTGTGCTTTGTGCCTCCAAAATAAAACCACGGTGCACTGTGAAGATACAGGTATTTTCTTATCTCAGCTTCTAAATTTAGCTCTGCTTCATCCCTCATCCCTCAAACTGTTTGCCCCCAGCTCAGAGCCCTGCAGTTCTAGCAGACCTTCCAGTTGGGTGGAGGGACACAGCTGCCAACATGGACTGTGGCAGGACAGCAGCTAATCTAAAGCAAATATTTTGCAACAGCCATGAGCAGAAGCATTTCCCTGTTTCACTTTGATGGCCGAGATGCTGAGGGGAAGCAGCACTCCATTATTTAGTGTTAGGTCCTGTCAGCTTTCAGTTCAGACACAGCCTGTGGGTGCTGGGAAATACACAGTGCAGGAAATGACAGATGTTGGCAGCAAAATAAATAACAAGAGCTGCTGAAAATAAAGTCCTAAGAAATGCTGGTGTATCCTTTTTATGGACTTCCTAGATACATTGAGGCTATTTTAAGGCAGATTGAACTCCCACTCCTTGCAGTGTAAACAGGATTATTCCCTCTGTGGGACATATGGCAGCCCAAACGTCATAATTTGTGCATCACTGGCATTCCCAGTCATGTTTCAAGTTCTGCTCACCCTAAATGTGTGTGCCACCATTCAGAGCCTCCCAACAGCCTTCAGGGAGCGTTAAGCAGTGCTTAAAAACATCTCCATGGAGGACAACCTAAAGCCTGGGCCTGGCCCCATGTAATATTACATGGGGCCATGGGACATGGAGTAATATTACATGGCCCCATGTACTATAGCATGGCCCCATGTGATATGGCGTAATATTATATGGTCCCATGGAATATAGCATAGCTCCATGTGATATGGCATAATATTACATGGCACTATGTAATATTACATGGGGACATGTGACACGGCGTAATATTACATGGCCCCATGGAATATAGCATTGGGCCATGAGATATGGTGGAATATTACATGGCCCTATGTAATATACAATGACCCCATGTGATATGGCATGGGGCCATGTGTTATGGCGTAATATAACATGGGGCCATGTAATATTACATGGGGCCATGTAATAAGGCGTAATATTACATGGCCCCATGCAATATTACATGGCGCCATGTGATATGGCGTAATATTACATGGGGCCCTGTAATATAGCATAGGGCCATGTGATATTACGCCATATCACATGGGGCCATGTAATATTACATGGGGCCACGTGATATGGGGTAATATTACATGGGGCCATGTAATATAGCAGGGCCCCATGTGATATGGCGTAATGTTACATGGGGCATGTAATATAGCATGACAGAACCAAGAGATCAGCTCCCTCAGGTCAGCTGTGTTATGGACAACAGGACAAACAGGACAGCAGAGGAGGAGGATGGGAGAAGGAGTGGCCAATGGGGGTTTTATGCCACAATGGAGTTACTCACCCTGAGATGCACTGGTTGAAGACAGAGCAGGCAAAGATCCAAGGTTTTCCAGGAATGGGCAAGGGTGATGGGAAAGATCTGCATGGGCAAAGTCCAGGTCATGAGAAGCTCTGGCTGTCATGTTTGGGAAGGGTTCATGTTCCAGGGGCATTTTCAGGAACATGCAATTTACTTTTTATTCCCCTGCCATGAGTGTCACTCACCCCATCACAGGGAGACTTCCTGCACGGCCTGGGGCTGGTGGCAGCTTTGGAGACCTGCAGCAAGGAGGAGCCCCACAAAGGAGGGGCTGGGTGGCAGAGGCTGTGCTGTTCAGCAGGTTCTAATCCTGAAAACTTGAAAAGGAGATGTAAGCTAGTGGATGCTAGTTCTGCATCCACTAGCTTTAAACCAGGCAAGCAGTGCTGGTTCAGCAGGGTGCAGCCAAAGAGGCTGCAAGTGTGTGGGACACAACAGTTTTGACCACTTCCCTGGACTCTGGGTGCTGTGACACTCAGGTACAGCACATGGTTCAGGATGGCAGGGCTCAGACTCTCAGAAGTGAGGGAGAAGAGGAGAAACTGTTCCCCCATAGGGTCCCCATGGAGATGGGAACAGGGCCAAGGCCCCCTTGGTGACACAACTGGGCTGCCCCTCCAGCCCCAGCATTCAGGTGCATCCTGCAGAGCACTTCCAGAGTCTTGCCTTCAGAAATAAAAAAATGGTAGACTCCTAAAATAAAAACACAAGAGTTTTAAGCACATCCAACTTTGGGATAGAGCGTAAAATTTCTTGCCAGAAAAATTTAAAACAAACTGGAAACTGATCATCTACTCATTTAAACGATGTGCCTGGAGCTAAACCAGCAAGACTGAATAATCTCTGCACCCCTTTCATCTTCCTTCAACTTTTCCTTTGTTCCGTCAGCCACATGTGTGTTAAGTGTAAATTGAAGGGCTCTTTGCTGGAAAAGCAGATTGTGTAAAGGGCTTGGCCCTCATCTTATAATTCAGCTTCAGTATTACAATTACTCTTAATAGCACTCTTGTTTTGTTGTATTATTTATCCTGGCTAGAACCCTCTAGGATCCCCTGAAGGGTTTTGTTTTTTTTATTTTTCTGGTGGATTTAGCCAACATCCACTCATGAATCCAGATGTTTCTGCTTTTATCCACGGGAATTTAATGGTATGGACATGCCAAGATCATAACTTCAGGCTCAGCCTCAAGACAAGTATTTTTCAAATTCCCTAAATCAAAAATGGAAAGTGCCACAAAACCCCCCCTGGGTCTTGCTGCATTTTAGCATGCCAGAATGGAAAACAACCACAGGACAATGCTGTCAATGCTCTGTGTTGGTAGAGTCTCCTACACTGAACCAGAAATCACAGCCCAGACTGTGCTGTTCTCAAAAAACAAAAAAATTCGTCTCTTCTTCCCCTGTACAGCCTGAAGTCAGAACACAGACACACGTGGGTCCAAGATGCTTACACTGGGAAAAAGATTCCACCCCACCAGGCAGAGCCAGTGCTGCTGTATTTAAATGAACAATTCTCTGAGTTATAGATACTCTCCCCAGACAAAACTAGCTCTGAAGTAAGGACAGGGATGAAACATACCCTGCCCTGATGGGGACCTAGTAAATAACATAGCGTGTCTGCAGCATTCAGGAAAAATAACCAACCCCAAACTCACTCCTCGCCCAGAGTGAAAAAAGCAGCATAGAGCAGAAATTGAAATAACCCAAATAACCTTCCTTTTGCACTGCCTTGGGTTTCCTTCATGCACTCCAGTTTGTGGCATCCTGAATTTCCTCCCTGCTCCCCATTTGTCAGCATGAGAACTAAGGTTGGTGTGTGGTGATGGTCAGTGCCAGCGTGGTGGTGTGGGAGGTGTCCTGTAAGGGATGGCCGTGTCTTTCCAGTGCCCTGAGGTTCCTGAGGGTCAGGACACTCAGGAGCATGGAATAGCAAAGGCAGGAGAGGCACAGGACAGTTCTCAGTGGCCTTTTGGCAGCCAAGAGTAAACATCATCCCTGCGACCACAGCAAGGACATGGTGCCATGTCAGAGTCCACAAAAGGTGAATTTCAGCCTTTCCTCCAAGGCTTTGAGTGCTCCCCAGCAGAACCATGGTGCTGCCTTTACTGTGCTCAATCCAACCCCTTTAAAGGCCTCCCTGAGCCCTGGACAGGGCAGGAACACAGGACAGCCATTCCAGCCTGGTGGAGAAGAGCCCATCCTGCTCTCCAAGGTTCCAGCACAGCAGCAGCTATTGCCTGCTCCAGCAGCACTAATGTTCTACCTGCTGGATCAAAGCACATTCAAATTATTCCTAAAAGCTCTTCTGAGGCTTCCCCCAGCATTAAGAAGCCTCTCAGCTGGCACAAAGGGTGGAACTGGCTCCATAGCAAACCCCTCCAGGGCAGGGATGTGCTGGGACAAGGAGGAGGCACAAGAGCCAGGCAAGCTGAGCACCCAGCAAAGCTTTTCACCCACCCACCCCAAAATCCTGCTAAGGGCAGGGGAGGGGTGCCACCAGCCAGGGGGACAAGTCCAGGAGTGTCACATGCAGGAGGCAGGAAGGGAGCAGCAACCCAGATGATGCATTTGAAAAGAAAACCACTTTTCTTGTTAATATTGTGGGTCACATGAGTTGTGCAGGGCTCACTGAGGCTGCACATTAAATGTCCCACCAGCACAGTCTCCCACTTCCTACCACATCTTCTGTTTTATAACAAGAAATTTTTTTTCCATTCAAGTATGCAATTTAAATTTTAAAGGCCACCCATTGTCCTTAAACACTATATGACAAGCTGCATACCTGTTCCAACTTATTCTTCTGGTATTCTTAGTAAAATATAGTTTCAATTATTTGGTCTTCCCTGTAAAAAAAAAGTTTAAATCTCCTTTTTTTTTAATAAGTTCATGACATTCAAGCTACTAATTTTCCTTACCCTCACATCCTTTTTTTGGACATGGAATAAAGAAGATTAAATATATTTTTTAAAGGAGGGTTCATCCAAGTTGGAAATGAAGAAACACAAAAATACTCTTTAAAGAGGTTGTTGTTTTTTGGGTTTTTTTTAAAAATAAATAATGACTCAGCAGGTCATAAAAGTGATAAAATGCTTTTGTCTCCATTTCAGTGGGAAGCCAGCTTTGCCTTTAATATCCTGAGCATCATGGGAGCCCCAGTGCAATTTGCTCCTGCTGTTACTTCCCTTCCTTGGCCCATCCTGCTACTGCTCCCTGGTTGGGATCAGCTCCTTGGGTTACAGTCCTGCTTCCCTTTCCCTGCACGGGCTTCCCAAATCTCTGGAAACACCCATGTTGTGAGTGGTGCCCTCTCACCCTGCAAGCACTGGACCTAGTTTGAGTTTGTTCTGTGCAGCTTTGGGTTTATGAGGACTTTTGTGAAGCTGCTCCAATTTGCACATTTAAAGATAAGAATCAGGTTGGGAAGGTGGATTGCCAGGAGAGTGGCATGGCTGGGGCAGGACAGGTGCTGAATGCACTCACATTGGGATCAGAAGTACCCACAAAGCCATGTGGTTCATTCCCTTAGATCATCCTATGAACCTTTAATTTGGCCCTTAAGCCCCATTGCACCTTCTGCATGCATAGCCTGGGCCTCTTGGCAAAATTTTATGGAAATGGCACAGTTTGCTATTGACATTACAGAAAGCAGAACCTGAACATTTTCCTTTCTGCTCTTCCTTGTGACTGTCAACATTGCTCTGCCAGTAACACCCTGAGCCATCCAAACCTGCACAGAGCTGGCTCTGAGGTAAACACAGCAACACAGACACCAACAGCAGGAGAGGTGTGACAAATAACCACAATTCAGCGTGTGGCACCTCTGCTCCAGGCAGAGCCTTGGGCAGGAGCACCCTGACAGTGCAGGAGGAGGAATGGATGAGGCATGGCACTGATTCCCAGCCCTGTCACTCCTGCAGCCCACTCACCTTGGAGGGCTTGTGGTGGGTCAGATAATCACAGGTTTTGCTGTGCTGAGGGAAATCTCACCTTCTGTGCATGCCACCACTCAGGGGTTTTCTTCCTTTTAACCTTTGTTTGGAGCCAGTCTGGAAAACCCCAAAAATAACAGTGTTTCCATGGCAACAGCCCAGCAGGGACCTCCTGTGGGACACCTGAGCAATCAAAACACTGCCAGGGCTTTCTCTGCTCCAGCATCACACCCGTGGCACCACAGCCACATCCTCTCCCCTCTGCTGCTGCAAAGGGCTTGGGGCAGAGCTCTGCCTGCTGTGGCAGCCCTGGCACAGTGAGGATGTGACAAGTGACACTGCACAGGGGCAGGTATGGCACCACAGAGCCAGAGAAAGGCCACAAGGGCCTGCAGCCCAAAGGCCCGGGCAGCTGTAGCATTTTATAATCCCCAAAGCTTATTAATCATATTAATCATTTTCATGCCCTCCTTGGTGTTTTACAGGGGATATTAAGGGATTCTTTGTCACTCAGGCCCTGCTTTGCTCCCAACACACAACATTTCTCCTGCCTATACTGATTAAACCTCTGGACCCAATGGTCCTGCCCCAGCAGAGCACTCTGGTGTCGCAGACATCTTCTATGGAAAAGTCTTTCTTTAGGATTTTTCCTCCTGAGAAGCTGAGAGGCCTCAGGAACAAAATGTAAACAATGGTTATCTGCTGCTGTGGAATGCAACAGGTGCATCTGTGATTGGCCTCATAGAGTTGTTTCTAATTAATGGCCCATCACAGTGAGCTGGCTTGGACTCTCTGTCCAAAACAGAAGCTTTTGTTATTTATTTTTTTTAATTTTTAGTTTAGCTAGTTTTCTGATGAGACTTTTTCTTCTATTTTTTGTATAGTTTTAATGTAATATATATCATAAAATAATAAATCAAGCCTTCTGAAACATGGAGTCAACATTCTCATCTCTTCCATCATCCAAGAGCCCTTGTGAACACCATCACACCCTGGGACCTCACCAAGACCCAGAGCATCCCCATCCCTGCCCTCTCCCTGAGCAGGGCAGGGGATCAGCCCTTGGCAGCACCAGGCCCTGCTTAGCCAAGTGTTTATCCCAGCCCCTTCCCCAGAGACTGCCTCCAGCCCCATTTACCCACCCCTCCTGAGGCAGCTCCAAACCCTCATCCCTTCCCTGCAGCGCTCTGTCTGCCCTCAGACCAAGATTTATGAGGCCAGTCCATGGATGTGGCTGCAAGAGGAGCCCAAAAGCTTTTGCTGCAATGCCGCAGGCAGCACAAAAGCAGCAAAGTGCTCTCTGCATCCCTGATCCTCACCAGGATTTGAGCAGGAGCCTTGCCCAGCCAGCAGGCCCTGCAGTGGCACCCAAGGAGGTGGAGGGTGGATGGTGCCAGCCTGACAATGGGGTTTCACTTAACAAGCACAGATTGAAGTGTGGAAATCAAATGTGAAACAGTCGTGGCCAGCATTGTCTGCATTCTTGGAGGGGCACTGAAGGAGCAGAAAGAAAGGAGCTGAGACACTGGCCCAGACATGCTCCAGCTGTCTGTGACTACCTCTTCCCTCCTCCACTGAATGTAACCTCTCAGCTTGTTTTCATTTCATTATTGGATGTTATTTTTGCAACCTGGGAAAAGAATAGAAAAATGGAAGGGGGGAAAAAACATCCTTCAAATGCTTTTAGGTTTATTTTTAAGAACTAGACCATTTTTTTCCTATCAGAGATAAGTACAGACTTTTAAAAGTGCACAGGGCCTGGGGTACCATTGGTTAAGCATTTGTTTCTCAAATAAGATCCTTTATCTCAGAGGCAGCAGCCCTTGCGTTGCTGTGGTTGTTCATGTAAGTCTCACTCATTTAGCACTGAGCAACATGCAATTAAATAGCCATAAAAACACCCCAGGCTGAACAGCAGCTGCCTACAGGTAACCTTCAGCTCCGTGCACTCACTTGCCAAATGCTTCAGCTCTAGTCCTGAAAATCCTCATCTGCCTGTGGGAGCAGGGCAGGCCCTTTCCTCCATCACTGTGGGCACAGCTCAAACCAAGATTTTAATGAGTTGGTTTAAAGCCTGATGCTGCAGATCCCTATAACACAAGTGCTACTCAACTCACTGCCGTCCCTCCCCTTCTCTGCCTGCCTCCCAAAAAGACAGGTTATCATCTTCAGTGTTCAAAATAATTCCCACACAAGATCAGATGAAAATTTGTTTTCCCACCTTTTTTCCTTCAGTTTTGCTCATAGGTGACACGGACAGCACACAGTGTCCATGCCTCAGCTGGGGACACCCCCCCTACAAAACCATCAAACAGCCATCAAGAGAAGGGCCAGGTTATAAAGTTTTCCACTGGGGGCAGTGGGAATGCTCATTTGTGCTGGATTTCTCTGGAAGGATATTTCCTCTGTTTTGATGCTGACACACTTCAGCACAGCAGTGGTGTTCCAAGGGAGAAGTAGGATTCAGAATGTTTTCTGCCATTTATCCTTCTCTTCAGGGCATCCACTAACCCAGGAGCTCCCTCCATCTCAGCTTTTGCACACTCCTGCAGTATTCCCAGCAGGATAAGGTCCGGTATGATTCAGAGTGAGATATTGTCTCTCCATACATTGTTTTGCAACATCCAAAGCAGCTCTGTAATTTTAAACCTGGATTTTTTAAGTTCCAACAAGGTATTTTGAAGCGCACATGCTATAACTTCTCCCTACAGCATTCCCTCCTAATGAATGGCATTGCTCTAAGGATCTGCATGGAGAAGCTTTAACCTAATTTTACCTTATTCCATCTAGTTTTTCAGCACAGGAAGGGTTTTATATTTTGTTAATAAAAATTAATACTCCTACTAGAAACTAATTTCCACTCATTAAGAGTAAAAGATGATGATTTCAAGCAAGTTTTACCTCATCCAGAAACTGTAAACATCTGCTCAACACCAAGCCCAGAAGCAACTTCATTTACCTTAATGTGTGTGCTTATCTCTAAGCAGGTGCTTAAGTGGTTTGTTGGCAAGAGCTGGAGTGCTTGTGCCTTTCCAGGTGACCCTATTTAATAATTACCAGTATTAAAATGCTCAATAGCTATAAACACAGGGAAAAAACACCAGCATGGAATCAGCCCTACACAGAGCTTTCCCAAACATGATTTCTGCATTAGTCAGGAGGGTCAAACTGTTCCATGCTCAAAGGCTGACCCCGAAAGCCACAGGAATCAGTGGAAGGGTGTTGACCAGTTACACCAGTTTGGGGATGGGATCCCCTGTGAGCAGAAACACCTTTCTGTTTTGGCACTGTGACTAAAAGGGACAACAAAGGCTCTGTGCTGACATTAAGAAAATGTTTTCTATGGATTGACATCCTGTTAACCTCCAGCTCCCTCAGAGGAAGCTGTTAATTTAATGGTTGCCTCAGGAAGATACAGCAACGAGGGAAACCTCACAGCCTAATGTCAGTATTGACACCTGCACAGGGCAGCACTAACTGTGGCAGCTCTGTACAGGGCAGAAATTGAAATACCCTGCCCTTGACTGGGAGAACATTTTCAAATCCAGGTGATTGTAGCTGATACAGACTCTAGAGACAGAGCACAGCAAGGCCTCTCTAGATCCTACAGGTTCCTCCACTTGAATTCAATGCAAAAAATGGATGGATTAATCCATTCCCACCACTTGGAGGTAAGATGATGCACACAGTTTTATCTCACCCTGATGCTAAGGGTTCGCAGCAGAAAAGCTTATTTTGCTATTTGATTTCAATTCAGTTACATTTGACTGTAGGTGGTGTCCATTTTACTGAGTTATCAAACTTACATTATGCAGATATGCAGAGGTAGAAGACACTTAAATACACTTAAGTGGTAAAACACCTAAAATTAGATGCTTGGCCTAAAAATAAGGGTGTAAATGCCCTGACTCCACAAAACTCTTCAACAAAGACCTGTAGCAGACACAGAGGTGATGCTGCTGGGCTCAGCATGACACAAGCGCTGTAACAAATATGGTGATAACCAGGATGCAAGGTGGATGGGATCTAAAATGCAACTGTGCTGTAAAACTGTGGGTTTCATCTGGGAATGTCAGTACGTCACTTCAGCAATGAAGTTACAGTCTTCCCATTGCCTGCTCAGACGCTGGCTTTTTTATATACCAGAAAATACCTTAAGTTACAGCAGCAAAGTAGAGAGATCTGGGTTGTTGCATTACTTTCAGGAAGAAAACCTTTATCTCGTGTGTAAGGCTGGCACTTGGACTCAAGTCCCAGGTCACTGCCTCACATTTTGATGCTTCTACACCACCAGATCTGAGCACCACCTTCCAGGCATGAGATCACAGACTTGTGTCCCTGACTCCTGCAGCTCCAAACATCATTCCTGACCATGGGTTCCTCCCAGCTCTGACTCATTTTCTGTGAAACAGCCCATCACCTTCATTCATCCTGTCTCCCACACAAGCATCACCATCCTCTCCCCAGATCTGCACTCCCTGACTCTTCAGCCTGTGGCTCAGGGTCAGCATCACCCTGGAATCCTTTAGCCCACTACTTAGATTTTCCATCCACCAGCTCCTAACGAGAAATGCAAAGGAAAGTTCCTTGCAGCCTCAGCCAGCCTCACCTCCCAAGGTCTTTTTGCCCAGAGGGACAATAACTACAGCTCAAGCCAAGATACTATCTCAGCCAGACAAGGGAAGTCTGGAAGCCCTGATAGCTAATGACCTACGTAAGCCTGTGTTACAATTTCACTCTCCATAATTCAGCTGCAGTTTCTAAACTGTGAGGAAATGCTGTGTGGTGTTTATGGAAACATTAACGTTACTTAGATTTTGGAAACAGCAATGATCTTTTCAGTGGTCTTGGTTAACCACAGTCTCGAGCTGTCATAGTCACTGGATAAATCTTAGACCTGCTGAGAGACATTTCTACCAAAACAGAAAGGCAGAATTTGTGAGGCATTTCAGGAAATAGAAACCATCCCTGAGTGTGCGTCCTGCTCCAGCAGCAGCCAGTGCAGGTGTCCATCTGCACACAGAGCAGATGGCACAGTTAAAGCCTAAACCTATAATCATTAGTCAGGCAAGACTGCAGCAGGTGATGGCGTGCAGAGCTGAGGGGAGGGTTTATGGCAGGTAATCAGCACACCCTGCCCCGTAACCTCTGCCATCCCTGGGGCTCCAAGTCAGCAGTTCTGCTCCTGGGGCAGCAAGCTCACAGAAGCCATTTTCTCCACAAGTGTTATAATGCCCATCTCAGTTCAGCATGCCTCCTGATTGAGCTGTCAGTGCCCACAAATGAGGTTTCTAGGTAATTAATACCACCAGGGCTCTAATGAAGATGCCACAGCAGATCCAGGTGACATGACCAGCTTGCCACCCTTTTCCTGCTCTTCAAAAACCTGATTCCTCCTTAGTAGGACAAATCAGAATCTAAATAGTGCTACAGCACTGAGACACAGGTTATTTTGCTTGCTTAAAAAATACCTTTGGCTCTAAATGTGTAATTCTTGACAATAAAATCCTGTTTATCACATCAGGAGGAAATCATTAGCACTCCAGCTTTCCACAGGATGCTTGAGTGTCTCTGGGTGGTGTTTTCATGAATTTAATGAAAACTCATGTTTTCATGAATGCCTCATCAACCATGGTCACCTGTGTTGGTAGCAGGACAGTAAAAAAGAAGTGCTGGCCGCTCCTACTCTGGTCAGAGCAAGAGAAATGGAAGAGGCTTCTGAAACATCCCAGCCGCTGGGTGAATGTAAATGGCAGAGCAGGAAGGGTGACAAGTGTTTATGAATGAAAGGGCTGGATCCGATTGCCATGACATGTCCAGAGCAGAGCACTGGCCTGAGACTACTTGCTCCTCACACAGGTGGAGAGGTTTAATTCTGATACCACAGCATGTAAATAAACAAAGCCAAATAATCCTTACACAGGAAAAGCACTAAGAAAGCTGTCGTCAGCAAACAAGATATTTTACTGAAGACTTGGAAATATTGGCCATATTTTCAAGTGTGTGAAGTGCAGTTGTGTTTCCTTGTGTGCAGGGAGGTTACAAGAGCTCACATTCCCCTATGTTTGTGCTGGGGGATGTGGGGGTGTTCCACCACCAGCCCCATCTGCCTGCTGAGCACACCCCAATGCTTCCATCCAGCTTTTACACTGGACTCACCTCAGAAAACACCACACCAGGCATTAATCCTACTGTGCAGGTACTAATAAGGAGACAAAACACCACTGAAGCCCCTGTCAGCCTTTTCCTCCTTGGGACAGCTGATTTATTATTGACAAAGTGCTTCCTGCTCTGTGCTAACATCCGACTGCAAATGCCCGTCAGAACTCGGGAGCAGTTCATCTCCTCATCTCCTACCTTCAGGGCAGTGCAGGTTAAAGTCAAACCACATGAAAGGAAACAGTGTGTGGCTGATTTTACAGCTCTTTTAAAAAATGCCTTTGTATAATATTGGATGGAAATTTTTATAACTGCTTCTGATAATTAATTGGGAACCAATCGAAGAACAAATAAGTGTGCATGCCACAGACTACATGGGAGAACGACTACAGAAGAAATTAAAGAAAAAATGTTTGCTGGCAAAGATCAAAGAAAAGGCATTAGTTAATGGCCATATTTTCTTTTAAAAAAAGAAGCCCTGTCTTTGAAGGCAATAGCTGATGAATAAGAATCCAATGAGCCAATTCTTATAAAGTTCCTTTGAAACAAGATACTCGTGCACACTCAGAAAATAATATATTAATAATGCAATTGTTTTGAAATATCTTCTATAAACTGTAACAGTAACTTCCCTGTTTGTGGAGTAGGTGTGTGTCCCTCTCCTCAAAGGCTACTGACACAACAATATGATGGCAAAGCTGGCTTAGCAATTTCTATTTCCTGAAAGTTGCCAGCTGGGAGATTGAGCTCAATCCTGCTAAGTCTTCTACTTGCCTGCCCTGAGCGGATGATTGGCCCAGTTATGGAAGCTCAGACCCGTCAGAAGACCAAGATGCCAACACGAGTGATGCCTGGGTGATGGGTGTCTGCTTCCCAGGGCAAATCCCCACTCACACCAGTAACACCAAGTTTCTGGAGTCCCCATGTGCAGCAGAAGTCATTTCGCTCATAGAAAGCCCAAAGCCCCAAATGCTGAACCACAGGAGCAGGAGGATATTCTCCTGGTTTCAGCCACAGTAGAGTTGTTTTCTTCTCAGTAGCTGAGCCCCACACAGACTCCTGGTCTGAATCAGAACCTGCATTTTTGGTGTCTGAGCCTTTCCCTCTGTTCTGGCTCCAGCACTTGTCTCTAAGGGTGTCACCTGAGTCACTTCAACATCTCAGTGTCACCCACACAGCTCATGCTGGTCCAAGTCAACTGTTCCTACCACTTTGCTTTCACCTTGCCTGTCTGACCCCTGGCTGAGATGATTCAGCTCACAAAACCATCCAAACTATTCATCCCTGTGCTTTTGGAGGCTCCTGCCCATGCTCTGAGCCACAGCACAGAGGTGTGTGACGTGCACAGCCCGTGGGTCAGCTCCAAAACAAGCACAGCTTGGCCAGGACCTGGAATATAAAAACCTAGACAAATAATACAGACCTCAGGAACATTTTCCTACCTTTGGGGGATTAAAATGCCTCCCTGTGTGTCCAGTCCCCTGCTCTGAAGAGTGTTCCTCTGTATGCTTAGGAGATCCCCATAAAAATATGAATGCTCGATTATGAGGGAATTCCTGACTCTTCCTCCCTCACCTGCCTGCTTCTCTTGGAAAGATTGTGAGCTTTTCTTGCCTTTCCTACAAATACTTCAGAGAAAAGCCCTTTTAATTTAAAAATCAGCCTCTCAACCCTTTCATGCGAGGGTCAATAAAGAGCTTAAGGCGAGCCTGGCACCCTTAACCAAACCTCAGCAGCTTCCAACAGTTTGGTGACCCCACCCAGGGAAATCCCCAAGGGTTAGGGATGTTTTTGTTACCCTGTGCCAGGTGCAGACGTTTCTCTTCTCTTTACACTTCCAGGGAGGGCACAGAAAACAGAAAAACAAGCCCCAGAACCCAAAAGGAGTTTGAACTTGACATGCCTGCACACACCCCTGTTACTGAGCCCTGCCAAGTGAGGCTTCCCAGATTATCACAGGAGGCTCATACTGGGAAACCTAGCCCAAATCTGCTTTTATGAGGAATCCTCATCCTTCTTCCAAAGTGGAAGTTTGCACTTGGTGGGAATGTGCTAAGTCTCACACATGCTGTTGTTATTGTGGGGCTTTCCCTTCCTCTCACAGCTGCTAAGCCTTACATTCAGGTAATAAATATTGTGGAATGACTGCAGTCAGCTACAGCAGGGTATTAGAAAAGCCTCAGATAAACCTCCAGTGTCAGACATCTGTACTCACTGAAGGCCATTGAGAAAGACAGGCTTGGAAAAAGTGAGCAGAAAAGATGAATATGCTGGATTTTATTAGACTACACACACCAAGAAAGCACCAAAACACTGATTTCATGAGAGTGTCTAAAAACAGACAGGCAGGAATAGCTCTGTGCTGAAGGATTCCCACAGATAGCTAGACAAATACCTTATAAAAATACCAGCGATAAAATACAAGTGAAATGTCTGTGTTGATACACAGAGCACACATCATTAAGTAACAGTGCTATGAGGTTAGTGGTAAAGTGATTCTCCTGTTTAAATCTAACCTGGAAGATGTCTTTCCAATTTGAAAAAGCCTGAAGGACTCTTGAGGAGACTCAGATACCAGAAATGTCACTGCTAATTCTTTGCTGTGCTCAAGGCTCTGACAATATTTATTGTTAAAGGATCAAAGATGACATTTATCCAGGGCACTCCTGTGGTTAACTTGTGGGTTTAGTGGTCAATATTCAGATTTCAAGCCATTTCTGACAAATCTGAAAGCTTTGGATTTTGGGGTAATATCCATGTTAGGGCTGGGAACAACTAAAACATGAATTCTGACTTCAAAGGCCATTCTCCCTTCTCCCGTTCCATGGCAGTGTTGTCAGCTGAATAATGACAGATACATAAATTCCTGTGATAATTTAAAAAGTGAATCTCAGAACACAGCAAGCACCTGGAGCTGCCATTAATGTGCTGAGCTTCTCTCTTCTTCATTCCCAATTTGCACAGATTGGAGCCAAAGGACTGAAGGACAGCAATTTCCAGAATCCTGGAAGTTGTACTGGTGTTCACAAGAGCAGAGACTCACCCCATCTCACAGTAATCAATGTTATAACAATGGAATGTTCACAAGGCTGCAGGGACACAGTTATTCAGAATTTCACACCATCTGTAGAGCTGTTGTGTCCCACCTGGTGGGATTGCTAAAGCCCTGATGCTGCTGCCTGCAGAGCTCCCGAGGTGAGAATTCCAGTTTGGCTGTTGGATCAACACTGGCCACCAATATTTGGAAACCACAAGCCCTGCACTGCCCTCAGCACTGACTGAGGGGGATCCCTGCTCCCAGCTGGAGCAAGGAGCTCTGGCTCTGGTGCTGGGGGCTCACCACAGGCACAGGGAATCCCACAGCAGCACTTGTTGCACAGTAGTCTCTGAGCACAGCTAAAATGGGAGCTGTGTTTTGCTGGGGATTACTGTGCTGTTAACTGCTTCCCCTGATAACATCAACTCCAAAGCATGGATATGGCCGTGGGGAATGCTTAAAGGATCCAGATGCAGCCCTCGGCCTTAATGCATTTTCCTTTCCTCAAAAACTGCTACACTTCTGCTACAGTGACAGACATGACTCAGATACCCCAGCAGGAAAGAGGAAAAGGCATTTATGTGGTGTGTGCTTGCAACTGAACCCCAAAAGCATGAGTAGAACACTTAACCCTCAGTTCACCTCTTAATGAGAATTATTTTAATATACTGATATGGCATGCAGCAGCCTCTTGCCATCAAGAAGGCAACTTTTCTTAAAAGTCATTGAATATTAAGTGGAACAATATACATCTTTCCCTGCTAACAAGCTTTACAGAACACAATGATAAAGTTTTCTACAAGATGTGACTCTGGACTAGTTCAGACAATCTTACATCTCTCTCCTTTAAGCCCCAAAATGAGCTTCCACATGGACATGGGAGTGTCATAGGAAAAACAAACAGACTAGGAAGCATTTATATGAAAAGCACTTAAATAATCTAATCTCTGTAGCTAATTTAAGAACTCCCAGGGAAAGAGAAGGTAGAGATAAGGAATCTTAATGAGGCCAGGCCAAAAATCAACACATGAGCAGCAATCAAATGCTTGCTGACTGCTGTCTGTTCATTATACGTGATGAGTTTGACAGTTTCTCAAGAGGAGAGACCATTACAAAAATAGCAAAGACATTCCACTAAAAAACCCACTGAGCCACTATTAAAGACTTAGTCAACAGTAAAAGCCTCGTAGAGCATTGTTAGTCACTGCTAAAGTATTGCTAAGCAACCCTTTATCCTCCTCAGGACTGGATTAGTTTCATCACAGCCACGACCAAGAGCCTCCATCCTCACTCTCAGCTCCCGGTTTGAAGTGCTGGGCAATTTTCTTTCAAACTCAAGTGAGAGTTGCCACTCCAGCCCCTGTTGAAGAGTGAGGGGGTTGCACATCAGCAGGGGAACCTGCCTGCAGCCCCAGGGGCTCCAGGAGCCAGGCTGCACTACACCAGTTTATTCATTTTAAGGAATGAGCAATATTTATCCGCTCTCACACTTGAGTTCTTTGCTGATTGCAGTAGCAGCTGATATCCTTCTCAGCACTGATTTTAAAAAGGCCAGCCTTCACCAAATCCAGACCAGCTGCCATCAGGATTTCCACTGAAACTCTATTTACTGTAGTAAGAAGCTGAAACCAGGAAGCTCCAGGCACAGACCTTGCTGGATTATTGCTCCCAGGTAACAGCTCTCTGCCAGGCATTGCCTCTGTTCCCATCTCTATTTTGTACACCATTTTGCATTATCTCTGCAGCACCTCCAAGAAGTTCCTTCCATGGCTATTAGGAATAATTCACTTAGCAGAGCAAATTCAGCTGGGTGTTAACTCACCTAGTTCAGCCTCTCAGCAGCACCAAAGGAAGATGAGAGTGATAAATAAGGGACATGACCTTCCTCAACATTATCTGAAACTCGGCACATTGGGGAGTCAGCTAGACACAGAACGAATTGAATGCGACTTCAGAAAAGCCAAGGAGCCCAAGAAAAACAAATCAGAGGAGTCTTGTCTAGTGCTGGAGTCCCAGGTGTTGGAAAAACAGCATCCAGCAGCCACTCACTTTCCCAAGACTGTTTCAGTTGGTTTGGTTTCCTCACATACCAGTTCCCCTGGGGCAGATATCAGAGGAAAAGAAATGCCTGGCTTTAGGCAGTCAGATTTTTAAAATGGCACAATAAATTTATTTTTCCTAAAGCCCAGCATGGATAGACAGTGTAGCCCACCCTTCCTTCCACATCTTCCCTGTCTGGGGCTGAGCCCTCTTCCTTATCTTCAGCCAGCAGCTCTGACATTCTCCAGATACACTTATGAGGTCAGACAGAGACTTTTTGGCTAAGCACCCTCCTTATCCACGATGTTTGCACGTAAAGGAGGTTGGGGACATCTTCCCATATTTGAACCAAAGGCAGAGTTTTATCTCTGCGGGAGCCCCAGAGACACAATACAAGTGTTTGCCTTGTGCTGCCCTGCTCCTTACAGCCTTTACAACAAGGTCCTTAGAGCTTTCAAGGGAATAGATTGCAGGGCTGTGCCAAAACTGGCAGCTTCCTGCAGAATTTGCAGGAGAGAGCTTAAAACTGGTTGAAGGTGAAGAAGACACTCAGGAAACCATGAGCTGCAGCAAAGTGGAATGCTAAAACACAGGACTGGGAAAAACTGTGTGCTAAAGAGATGGTTTTCAAACAACACTGATTGCTAATTAAACTGCTCCTACTCTTTGTCTTTTCTTTTTACAAACTTGCCTCTCTCTGGTATAGAGACAATAAAGAACAAAGCAAAAAGCCGATGTGCCAAACTGTGATCTCAGTGAAACTGGTGGAAAAGCACATAAAACATTCCCTTAGGGGACTGGGAATTGTGGGGTTCGGAAAAGAGCCCCGGTCACACAAATGGAGTTTCATTATTTGGTATGTGAGTTCATTATAAGTGGGCTCAATTATATTTCATCAGTGAAGAGAAAATGGCCTTTTCATCCAATGTATCGAGTTGAGTTGAATGCTAAGCACATCTGACGCAGCTTTTGGGAAAAAACAAAACAAGAACAGTAGCCATGTGAAAAAACAAACAAAATGACTAAGGCATCTCGGCGCCTGGGCGAGCTCCGTTTCTCACGGAGCCATGGGATAAAGCAGTGAATGAAGTACAGTAGCTTAACATGCACCACATGAGTGTGTGCTGTGCCACATTTGCTGATTTACTAACTCGTTTTGTTTGAGGGGCACTTGAAAGGCTTTGACATTTACAGCTCTGTAGGCAAATGTGAAAGGAAAGAATGGATGCTGTATCTCCGAGCTCCCAGCTGCTGGTAAATGTCTGCTCAAAGCCTCAGCAATCCACATGAAATCAGGAGCACTCTGCGCCCCCGAGCTTCCCAGGTTTGTCTGAGAGCACTATTAGAGCAAGTACGTCAACAGTCAGTGGGGTTAAAAATGTAAATGTGCTTCTCAGCGAGATGTGAAGTCTCTCAATGGAAAGCTGTGATGCTTTTCCCAAGTTTTCTATTGGAGCACTGATGCTGGATGCACAGAACAGCCCAGTGCCTGCAGTCAGCAGCATGGATCACTTATTGAGCCTGCACTGGGTATCCTGAGATGCTTAAGTCAAAGGGATTTAGGATGCTTTCCTGGGCTTCAATTGCAAGAACGGTTTTGTTTCTGTGTGAGTCACTCTCTATACAAATGTTTATTCTGCCCTGTGCCTCCTGCTTCACACGGGCCTCGCTGTTTTCAGGGAGGTGACACACACAGAGCCCCAGGAGCAGGACAAGCAAAGCCTTGGGAAGTTCCAGACGCTGCACTCAGCCTTGTCACTTCTCACGGATGTCTCTGTGCAGTTTTATTTGTCAAGCCTGAGAGCTTTTTGCCTTTCTGAATCATTCAGTGGGACCCCTTTGATAGCGTGGGTGTTCTGAAGCTCTTCAGTTCAGCCTTGGCAGCCTTGGCTGGGATTCATGGGTACAGCATCATTTTCCTACCCTGCCATGAGATGCAGCCCCTGCTTCCCTGCCACTTGCTGACAGGCAGCACTGTGACAGCCTGGAGCTGTCTGTACATCCAGTTATCCTCTGCCAGTTCCTCCTGCCTGTTTGGCAGCATCCTGCCTATTCCATCAGGATTTTTCACCCATGTGAGGAGTAAAGACTGAGGGAAGCAAAGGGAAGGAGCAGGGTGGAGCAGGGGGGGAAATGAGATGGGGAAGAGGAAAAAGCAGAGATAACGATGGAGTAGGAAAGCAATGGAAAGATCCAGGGGAAGAAGGCAATGATTAGGACCAGCAGGGAGTGACAGAGAGATGATGACATCTGTTGTCACCAGAGGGATGGGGTGGTGCTCATTCTGGTAATGTGTAGATTGTGTGTGAAATACTCTTTAAAGATTTCTTCTGGGGTCTTGTTCAGCTGCAATCCTGCATGGGCAGTACTTGCCTTTCCATGGAGATTTGAACACAGAGGAAGAGAGTAGAAAGCTGCTTGGATGTAACCCATAGTTGGAAAGCACCACTGGCCCTGTAGTTGGGGCATAGTCTGCCTTAAATCCACTCACATGGACAAGGAATGGAAGGCAGCACTATCTTCTACCAAGCTAATCTGGAGACTTAATCTGAAAGCTGGCTTAAGGATGCTTTCAGACGTCACTAATAGTATCCATTCTTCCAGTTACACTTGGTCCTCTCCATCATCTCAGAGGCTCATGAGCAAGACAAACCCCTAATGAATGTACAGGTCAATTTGCATTTCTGTTCCTCCAGGAAAAGCTCAGCTAAAACCACTCAGCTACAAAACTCATTCAGCCTCCCATGGACCAGGCATTATTATGATTCATTACTTTCTATATTCAGAGTCACAATCACTATAAAAACAGTTTCAGAGGGATGCCACAGGACATATGGGCATTTGTCCATTGTCCTCGCATTTTTCCCCCTGATTTTTCTTTTTCAGCCTCACAATTTGTTCCCTGGTCCCTGCCCTTCCTGTGTGCTGTGGTCCTGCAAAGAAAATTCACCTTAACTGTTAACTTTTGGGGAGGAGGTATCAAGGAGAAATAAATTTCCTTCCTCAACACTGCTAAAAGAATCCCTCATTTCTCACCCTATTGCAGATGAAGGCAGTGTAAGTCCATGGCTCTTGTAGTGCCAGGTGCAACGTGGCCAGTTGTGACAAGGAAAAGTGTTACAGATTTCATCTCTATTTCTATCTAGATTGTTATTTTTAAAAAATAAGTACAAATTCTTTAGAACTGTTTGTCGAATAACAACTCACACTTAGCTTGGGTGATTATTAAAATATCCACTTTATTTCTCTCCTTAGAGGTTCATATTTATCACATCTCACTCTCAAAATATATTGAATTAGGGAATAATGCTGTCACCATGTCCTTTTGCAGATTGACACGATGTGACAGTGTTCACATGGGTCTTAGGATGAGGGAAGAGATCAGGATCTGACTCCATGTTTCAGAAGGCTTGATTTATTATTTTGTGATATATATTATATTAAAACTATACTAAGAATAGAAGAAAGGATTTCATCACAAAGCTGGCTAAGAATAGAAAAAGAAAGAATGATAAAGGTTTGTAACTGAGACAGTCCGAGCCAGCTGACTGTGCTTGGCCATTAATTAGAAACAGCCCCATGAGACCAATCCCAGATGCACCTGTTGCATTCCACAGCAGCAGATAACCATTGTTTACATTTTGTTCCTGAGGCCTCTCAGCTTCTCAGGAGAAAAAATCCTAAGGAAAGGATTTTCCATAAAATATCATGGCTACAACATGACACAGTGGCAGGAAGGCTGCTTTTCTCTTGCAGATAAATATCCCCTAATGGCTAATGCTGAGGATGCCTTTTGAACACACAGCTGACCAGTGCCACCCACCATGCACAGCTCAGCTCTGGTTCCCTCCATGCACAGATCAATCCTTGGGCTTTATGTTTCCTGGAAATCTGTGTGACATCTTTAGATTGCACAGAAGGTCACCACTGCATTTCTTGCCTCAGATGATGAGTTTCTAGGCTTGATCCATGTTGACTTCTATTAAAAGGTAATATAAAATAAAATTGTAACTGGTCTGATAGGAGAAAAAAAATAAATTAAGTGAAACAAATCATTCTTTTCTTCTGCTCTGATGCTGGCAATAAACATCCCTGTAGCTGTGAAATGCAAATGAGTCAGGGCTTTCAGTCCCTGACAGCAGACATCACATCACCAGAGAGATGGCCTTGAGATCCCTGCCAGTCGCAGGCACAAGGCATCCCTATGGCAACTAAAGCAGAGAAACACTGGGAAAAGGCTTGTTTAATATGCTCCAGCAGCTGAAAATCAGAGAGGAGTCAGCACCACGGGAGCAGCCTGCCTTCTGCAGATCACATCAAGGGCTCTGTCCCCCACAGGCAAGAAGGGCTGCTGCTACCAGGTGACGATTCAGCTGAGCTGTGGGGGTACACTCTGCGTGTCCTCTGGGCTTGGACCTTGGACCTTGTTCTGCCCCAGAATCTGATTGCACCACTCAGTGACCTTAATCTGGCCCAGACATACACATTTCCTTCCCATGGAAAGGAAAATACAGAGAAAAGCCTGGAATTTGGGCACGGAGCTGACAACACACCCAGGCTGAGGAGCTGTCTGAATGCTGTGAAACACTTATTCCTCCTTCCAGGCATGAAACTGCTCCCAACGTGTCCTTTTGCAGTCTGCCTTCCACCCCACTGATACAGGCCTTTGCAGAACAATGGCAAAAAAGGCTGAAATGCTTCAGAATATCAGAATTTATTTTCCTGAGCTGGAAAAGAGTATATATGGGGTCAAGCAGAGCAGCCATAATCTGTTCTGGATTTTGTGTTGATAGAGGTTGCTGCCAAGAGAGCTGGAAGAGTGGTCCCAGCATGTGATGCCACCACTCTTCAGAGAATAAAAGATTGCCATTTTTCCTCCCAAGGTCTTACAGCCAGCAATTGCCCTATGGATTGCTTTTTCCATAGCTCCACTTGAATATTGAACAACAGGTACCTGTAAGGAACCACTGCTTTTTCAACATCCTCCCTAATTTTGCTATTGTTCATTACCACTGATTGTAGGAAATGTGATCCTCATGAAAAGTAGGAGTAAGATAGCAAAGCTGATGTGTAAAAAGGAAAAATTATGGACAAGAATTTATTAAACTCCCACAGGAAAACTGGTATTTGCTCTGGATATTCTTAATGGAGGCTTCAAAAAGGCAGGGGCTTAAATTTGCCATTGTGTTTCAGTGCCAATAGTCATATAAATTACATTTATATTAATAATAAATAATTATAATATTTATAACAACATAATGAATATAGATTTAATTAATATGATTTTATTATAATAGATAACAATATAGTAAACATTAGCAGGGAATTAGCTGTATAGAAGACAAGTTTAATTAGGAGAAAAACTCCTAAAGAGGAAAAGAGTGGGGAAAAAAAGAAAAAAGAAGAAAAAAAGAAGAAAAAAAAGAATAAAAAAAGAAGAGAAAAGAAGAAAAAAATCCAGCCAGCTGCAGTATTTGTAACAGTTTAAAATAAAGCAGTGAGATGCTTTATATATATTTATATATAAAATATAAATATAAATATAAAAATATATATATATATATAAAATAAAGCAGTGAGATCAGCAGGGCAGTCTTGGAGCCTCCCCCTGCTCCCAGCTCAGCTCCACTCTCTGCCAGCAGCAGGAAATCCCAGGGAAATTGTGACTGGCCAATGACAGGAGTGGTGGAGAAGAAAGAAGAGAGTTGGGTGAGGAGTCCAGACACATTCCACAAGGAAGTGGAGAACCAGTGTAAGGAATCTGTAGTGAATCACCAGCCGGAGCCACCCTAGAAAAAGAGTTTATTATCTGATAGCTGCAAGAGCTGGGGAGGATCTGGATCACCAGGGGACATCTGCACAGTGTTTTCATCAGCCTCATTGTGCCAACATCAACATCAGCCAACAGGAACTGAGCTCAGTGCATTAAATAAACTTGCCAGTGTTAACCTGTTAAAACTCTGGGTGCTCAGTGGAGCCAAGTGCTCCCTCAGCCCACCTGGAGCAGCACAGGGCACCAATGGCCAGATTAATCCCTCTAATCCATACATTGGGGCAACTGCTAATGAGTTTTCCACTGTTTCCCATTCACCCCATGTCAGTGATGGTTTTCTGTCCTTGCTGCCTCATGGAAAGCTTTCCTGAAGTTGTTCCAGTGACTGTTGTGACTTCATTTCCTGGCAGACTGGAGATTACCAGTGGCAATGCTGACACGGTGTCCCCAGCAGGGACAGTGGCTCTCCAGCCTGTGGGCTCCAGGTCACATCACCAACACAGGGCACCAGCAGATGAAACTCTGGGGATTTTTCCCAGCACTGAGTCCTGGGAGAGACTCCAGTGCACCTCTGTGGCTTCTTCACGTGCACCTGAAGGTGCCATGGTGACCAACCCTGCTCTTGTTCCACTGAGCAGAGTAGGTGTGCTCACATCTGCTACATTCCATCTAGAGAATGGAATTAGCCTTCCCTGGGACTGTGGTTTTTCCTTTTTATCTCTAATTGTTTGTCTATAATAAAGATAAAAGAGGTCTTTCTTCCAATGGCAGATGACAGAGCTCTGATGTAGAGGGAAGAAGAAAATGGAGCTTCTCTGGAGGAATTATTCTCCCATGCCATGTATACCTGCTAAAATTCAGTTCAGTGAGCCACACACCATTCCCAAGGGAGCTTTGGTCAGAGGACCAGGTGAACCAAATTTGCTGTCTGAGACCAACTTCATTGTCAGGGACATTAGGTAGAGAAGAAAGATGATGAGGAGGAGAAGTAAATATTTAATCTGACTTCACTGTCCTTCCCAGAGAAACAGCCTTCTCCTCTGTGGCCAGGACTGGCACAGGCAACTTCCTCCCTCAGTCTTGGTTTTCTTGGCAAAAGCTGTTTGTTTGATTGCGTAATTTCTCTCCCAACAGGCCCAGTCCCTGACTTGTTTCAAAAGCATTTGGCAATCCCTTCCTCATCACCCTCTGGGTTGCCTCTGTGTCCTGTGGCTCTCGTGGGGTGGTGCCTTGCTGCTGGGTGACATTTGCACACACGTTCCTGTCAGGAACAGGGAGCCACAATGATTTCCTGAGGTGAAACTCCCTGCTAATCTGTGTGTTTGTGTTTGTGGATGTGTTGTCTCTTGTTTTTCTTTTTCTTTCATGTGATATCCGAGCTGTCCCAAATTACATCACCATCATGCTGATATAAATTCCAGTTATTCCCACTGCAGACAGCCCTGCTGCTATATCTCAGGGCTGGGGCTGTGGAGTTTTAATAGTCTTGCCCCAGGTTTGAGTACTTGATTCAAGACCATGGTCTCTTGAAATCAAGGACTATCTCTAAAGATAATTTTGACAAACAGTAAGAATACAGAAGCAGCAGCATCTGCAGGTGAAAAATTTTACAGTTTATTTAATCTCTTTAAATGAGGCTTCAAGACACAATTTTAATTTTCCTTGAAAAAATGTTCCTGCAAAGGATAGCTTTTATTCCTAACTTGACCAGGGCTGTGGTGAAACAAGGGTGATGCTGTGGGAGACTGAGATCACATAACAATGGGCAAAACCAAAGATTTTTTACATTGTGTGTTGTTCAGCAAAATGCGGAGAAAGTCGAGTGATGGATGCACCATGTGAACAGCGCTGCTGAGCTGATGAGCCATCCTGGAGACTGCCTTCCAGAGCAGCTAACCTATAAAAAGACTTTAAATTGGATGAAAGACTCAGCTCCCAGCAGGAAAATAAGAGGTCCCTTTCAGGGCTTGAGTCATTGGATCTATATTTAATGATAAATATAGATACAAATCAAGATTACAGTATTTCATATTTATGTATACCAGATATTATATGTGTAATTTACACAAATTCTAAAATGGGGAAAAATGGTAAAAACAATGAAATTTTATTTTTTTATGTTTGCAACTTACCAAACTGATAAAACCCAGTATCCAATGCTCTGCCCCTTTGCCCCAGATCTCTTCCCATTTGACCTCTTTAGTCCCCACAAAACCCTTCATGAATCCCCATGAAACTCCTTTTCTCAGCCATAAACCTGAGGAGCCCCTGAGGCTCATTCCAAGACCCAGATTAAATCACACACGTACCAGAAGTCACCTCCTTGATGAATTATCTAGCTGAGACACTCCTGCAATTAAGACAAGTTCTATTAGTAAAGCCAGAAAAGGGTCAGGTTTTGAAAAGCCAGAATGGAGATGCCCTGGTTTTATGTTGTTTGACCACAGTATGGCTGCAGAATTTTGAATGTCTATGAAACTGCTGAGTCTTAAAGAAAACACTGAGCTGGTGGCTGCAAGTGGTGAGGGAAAATGGAAAACAAGTGGTACCACTTTTTTTTACCACAAGTGTATAAAACTATTGCCAAAAACCATATTGACAGTATTGACAGAAGGATTTTGAACTATTGGTGGACAGAAACAGTAAGATTTGATGTGATGCAAGGTACAACATGGTGTGTATGGGAATTGTCTTCATAATCTTTTTTTATGTGCAGACAGTCTGGCCCAGAATTAGGAAAGTAAGTTGAGATGTTCTAGAATTAAGAAAGTAAGTTGAGATGTTCTAGATGATATTTAAGGCCCCTTCCAACCCAAGCTGTTCTATGACACTATGTTTGAGTCTGCCAGGGTGAGCTGGTAGTGATGAGGGATGAAAACTGCCTTGGTTAAAAATATAAACTGCATTTCCCTGTACTCTTCCAGGAGCCAAGGCAGGCTGGGGGAAAGCTGCAGCGATCCAGTGCAGGCTAACAAGAAGCTGTTGAATGAGAGCTGATCCATGGCCATGCTCATTTATAACTCTAGTTTCATAGCTTTTATTTTCTGTGGAGGTACAGTGATTTTTCTATGGGAAGAACACATCAGCCTGGAACCAAGAGCCCAGAGAGCAGCAAACACTGAGGTGACAGCACTGACTGTTCCCAACAGAAACCACATTTTTTTCTTTGATTGCAGATCAAATTGCAAGTAGTACTTCAGGTCATTTCTCTTTATGTCTGGGTGAGTCTTCCATCTCCAGCCAGCTGTTGGCCTTGCCATTTCCATGAAGAATTGCTGGGACAGCAATGTTTCCTGCAGCATTATTTTAGGCTTGCTGTCACTGCTGCCCCTGCAGTGTGTCACTTGCAGTCCATTGCTCCCATTTCTTCCTTCCCTGTTCTGAGAGACTTTTCCTAACGGAGATGAAGTGCTGGATTTGATAAGCCAAATCCATTTTCTTACAGACACCAATGTCATGACTGTCATCCATTTCTGCTGAGTTTTATAGAAACCCAGGCATTTCTTTAAATGCTCAGTCCTCAGACCTTTCTATGCACTTTGTTTATCCCAGTCAATAACACAAAAAAAGTCTCAACACCCTCAACTGCCATGATAAAAATAGCACCTTTAATTAAGAGGAGAATTCACTTCTGCATCAGCAGGAAAAAACAAGAAAAATACTTACTTTTCTTAATTGTATATGTATGAGGGATTTTGACATGAATTTAGGCCAATAAGCTCTCCTTTTTTTGCAAGCAGACCGTGCAACACTTACCCTCTATGATTCTCCTAAATGGAAATATCATACAGGTAATATTCAAAACAAAGATGTTACCAAAAAAAAGCATGAAGCAAGTATGGATTTTTGTTAATGCTCTTAATTAGAGCCATAAAATTTCAGAGTAGAAAATTTCCATTTGAATGACTCATGTTATTAAGTACAGGACTGTATGTTCCCATGGCTCAGCAACCTTAGTAAATATATCATTAGTGGTCCACAGAGAGAGAATGGATAGTTTGGTGCTAGTGGTCTTATTTTCAGCAGATTAATTCTCCAATGATACAGCTGCCATTATTTTTCCATAAATGTTGCTGTTGTCCCTGCCAGACAAATATTGTGTGATCAGAGATGCAAGGGGAAGGGATTCACATGATTGTCCATGATTTCCATTGAGACTGGCTTTCCACAGCCTGTTAAAATCCACATTGTGGAAGGCTGAAAACAGTTCATACAACACATGTAAGCCTTTAGCATCCACAGTGTCCTGTAGCAAGGAGTTCCGTATTTGATGTGAAGAACATTTTATTTGGTTTAAACCTTGTATCTGCTCCCTCTGTGTGACACCCATTGCTTCTTCAAGTGATATCATGTGAACAATTGGATTTTATTTTCCTCCTGTGTGTCACTTTACACTGTAAACCTCTACTGTACTCCTTAGTCATCTCTCTTGAGGCCAAAGAGTCACAGTTTACTTAATTTATATCATTAATTATTGTAATATTTACATCACAAATGGATACAGGCACAAGCATATGTGCACACACTCTTCTGCTTATTAGTATTGTAATTAATTAGGAGTTGAGGGATGCTGGAGAACTTGTCCCTCTGTGGCTGTGGGGATTTGATATCCAAAATTATCAGTTCATTGGAGTGGGTTTAAGCTCCTGCAAGCTCGCTTGTGCAAAGCAGACTGAAAAAAGCCTTATTTACATCTGCCTTGGCAGCCCTGGGAGCAGCATTTGGGGAAGCACCAGCATCTCCCCAGCCAGCAGGGAGCCAGTAAGGAATTCCATCTCTCCTGTGGGATGTGTGCTCCCTCCCGCTGTTACTATGTAAGTGAAAATTTGGAGGAGGAATAATGCAAAGTCTTTAAACATTAATAATTAATGCATAAAATGTAGAGTCATTGTTTTTGTTAGTAATTGGTTTCTGGGCTCTATAAAGTCTTCTCTAAGTGAGGAACACACTGGGTATGACATAAAATCTTAAAAGGGCATAGACTGTCTGACAAATCAAGCTCAAGTACAGCTATTCCATTGTGCTTATATATATATATATATATACTTTTTTTTTATATGTGTAGATGGATAGATATAGACCAGGTTTTGGCAAATGCAACATAGACCAGACTTTGAGGTTGGATATTGTATTGGTTGGAACAAATACTGCATTGGGAGCTGCTGTATGCTCAGTTCTAGAGGATTAATGAGAACAGTGAAATCTGTGCTGCCCAAACTGTTCCATGTGAACCCACACCTTGGGAAGGAGGTGATGGGCAGTGGGTCAGCATCAGCACTGTGCTCCTGCTGGGGACAAGCACCACTGCTCTTTTCCCGCTGGCACAGGACAAGAAAAAGCAGCACAGAGCTCTGTCAGCCACTGCAGCCTGTGTGCCACAGTAAATACCCACCAGCATTCCCATTCCAATGGAAAAATAAAGCCTCCCTGACTTAGGAAAGAACTTGTTGGCAGCTGTAAATTTGGTTTCATGACTGAGCTGTGTCACAGCAGCTCAACAGATCTTGCAGCCTGAGGCTGATCAAAGCCCCCTTTTTCCCAGTTACCTTATAACTGTGCAAGTTAAAACAACTTCCTATTCCTGTCAGGGGTGACCCAAGGCTCCTAAAACGAGGGGGACCTCTTGCTCTGCTCCACTCCTGGCTGTGTCTGCTGCTGCCAAGCTCAGACTATTAGTCTGTCTTCTCTAATGAGACACTTCAGAGGAAGGAGAAGAACACAAAGCAGCTGCTAGCATGAAATAACTTTGCAATGGCTGCTTCCTGACCCTGGTGAGCAGAGCTGGGTTTGAGGTATCCGGCAGAAAATCTTGTGGATGTGGGAGAACTACTGCTTCTGCATCATCTGACCTGCATCCATCTTTCAGCAAAAGTAAAATTCTCTGTGTTGTGCCCCACCACAGCTGCTGGCAGTACCTGGACGTCAGGGACATGGGACAATGCTGGAGGTGAACTCTTGTTTCATGGTATTCCATAGTAGTTAATAATGAGGAAAAACAATACTGTAAACAAACCAGCATCCATGGCAACACAGCCATTCACTCTTGAACTTTTCAAAACAGGAATAATTAATTTAACCTTTTTTGGTTTTCTTTTATGCTTTTGGCGGGGGGGGGGTTGGCTTTTTTATATGATAAAAGCTGACACGGACAGATGTGGGTGTGTTCTGGCAATTAGTAATCAGCTGAGTCAGAGTTCTTCAAGGGAGCTTGTAAAGGATCTACCTCTTTTACATTTAAGTTCCTGTATCCAGAGTGCAATCTGGATTGCTCAGCACAGCAGCTCTGGCTTTAGGGGGCTGTATCAAACAGATCCATACAATTGTTTCTAAGGAAATGCTTTTCCTATTGCCTTTGACGGTTAAAAATGAGGCAGTGGAGTGTTCATTTGCTGGAGTACCTGAGTGTGGAAGTCATTCAAGTTTGATCTGGTGACATTTTCCCCAGGGAGAGTGTTTCCTGTCTGTTGATATGGTCCCTACAACTAGAGCTGCTCAATGCATTTGTGTGCTGGTTTTGAGTAACAAATGAGCACAAAGATCAACCAGTTCATGCTGGGAATAGGAAGTGAATAAGCACTGATGGGTCATAGCCTAATTCCCAAAACTGCATCCTCCTTTCCAAGTTTTTAGGTAGGCTCCTTGGCTGCAGACCAGATAGAAACATGAAAGGGAAGGTTTTGTTGCAAATGCTCCACCTCTGTGGCATTTTATCAGGAAAATAAGGGTACAAGGCTCTTCAAATGAGGGTTTTATTCCAAGAGAACTGTATTTGGGGTTCATGATGTGGATTCACACTTCCAAATGCACTAATATCACAATAATTCATAGTGCTAGCAAAGCTAATGGCAATACTGCAGGTGTCTGAGACTAATTTGAGGACTCCACTTTATTGTTTTGGGGGTAAAAGATCCCCAACCCTGGGTAAAGAGTTATGGAAATACACGGATTAAATCAGGGCTCAAGATTTGAATCTTGCTCTGCACTTCACTGACCTGAATAAGGTAAAAGACACTGTGATCAAGTTCATCACTTGGCTCAAAGAGCTTGCACAGTTCCTTAAAGCCTTTATCATCCAGGCCTCCTTATCTTGCTCCATCTGCTCCATTCCAGTGATATTTTTAGCATGCATTCACAGTACAGTTTTTCCAGTCTGGCTGCCTGACCCTTTGGTTTCCTAACAATGCAACTGCAATGGAAGTGGTGCATGAGCAAAGGCTGCCACTGAAGTGGGATTTTTTCCAGCTCCCAGAATAACTCCCAAATTTGACCAATCCTCTCACCTTGGAGCTGTTTTTAACGAGTCAAGCTGGGAGGTTTTTTTCTGTAAGGTTCTGTTAACCTAGAAATGGCTTCAGCCCTGCTTTGAAGTTAACACTTCATTAAGATTAATTGGGGAAGTTCACACCTCTGCTGGGAGTTTGTCTAGCAGACTGTGAGACAGGAGCCGGCTGATTTACACGCCGATGCCTGGCTTTGTAGCTGTAAAAGGGAGGGCAGTCACTGCCTCCAAGAAGGGTGCAAGAACTGAAAAATGACCCTGCTTCCACAGCTGGGCTCCTCCTGCTCCTGAGCTCACCGCAGGGAATGGATGCTGATCGCAGCTGCCTTGAACTTGCAGTGCAGTTTCAGGTGCCAACCTCGGGACACCAGTGATTAAACCTTACATTACTGGTGGTGGATAAACCAAGAGGTAAAGTTTTCCATTTGTCTGCTGCTGCCTGGTATGAGCTGGTTGTTATTCAGCACAAGGAGGAGAATGGAAATGGGGCTGGCTCCTGCTGGCACATGGGCCAAGTCCAGGGCTCTGTGTCCATGGAGAGGTCTCCAGGAGGATGAGGGGTAGGAGAGCTCTGTGAATCTGTCTCTTCCCTTTGTGTCGGGCCACATGATGGGAAGAAAGACCCCTGCAACGTGTCAGATCCATCAGAACCAGGAAAACTGGCATCCTTTTCGCTGGGTTAGGTTTAGAGGTGGACTCAGTGATCTTAGAACTATTTAGGCTGGAAAAGAGCTTTATGAGTCTGCTGGCAGTGCCAGCTCTGCTAGGAAGGCAGTGGCCACAGCAGCAAGGTGCAGATGTTGTTTTGTTTCCTCAGCTCTCTCTTCTTTCTCTTTGTGAGGATTCTCTTGGATAATCATCACAATGCAAATCATCTATGTTTGTTCCAGGTCACATGGTCACTTCTCGATGATTTCTAGGAGACAAAGTTGGGCTGATCCCAGGTTAAATAGCTTTAAGGAAATGGATGCTTCATCTATATGTTATCTCATGTGCAGGGAGTTCACAGAATCAGAGAATATGCTGAGTTGGAAGGGATCCACAAGGATCATCAAGTCCAAGTCCCGGCCCTGCACATCACCATCCCCAAGGGTCACACCATGTGCCCCAGATCATTGTCCAAACACTTCTTGAGCAGACAGCTGTGACCAGTAATGTCTTAAAATCAGATCCCTCTGTTAGAGCAGCACAGTGTTAAGGACGTTGAGGAAAGCTGTGATGGAACCTTTTTCCCTTGCCAAAGGATGGAGGAACAGTACATCAGAGTACGGCAGTGTTACTTGTGGCACAGTAAAGGAGTCAGATCTTGCAGTCTGTCAAGGTCCATGGTCAGAATAGTTTGTGCCCTTAATCAGGGCACAGCCTCAGCCCTTAACCTTCATCCTGAAGATCAGATAAGCTGCAGTGTCCTGTACAACACAGCTGCAGTGGTTGGAGTGAGCTCTCCCATTGAGCAGCTTTTACCTTCTGCAGTTCTGACTCCCCAGATGTGCTCAGTGTTTCCAGGGGTTCTGATGAGCTGGGATAGAACAAAATAGGTGTGTAGAGTTTGCACAAGGGGTCTGTACATACTGCTTTGTGCAAGATAATCCTGTGGCCTGAAGCCTGGAGAAACCTCCCTTGTAGCTCCGTTTGCTTCTTTGATAGAGCTTTTATCTCACCCTTTACTGTGTTTATTGCTGGCAGAAAACAAGAGTAAATGTATAGATAAACCTGAGGCTCTTATCATCTTGGCTAGAAGGGTAATCCCGGCTCCATTCATGTAAACAGCTAAATTCCTTCTGATTTCATTTGTACCAGGGTTTCATCTCTTTGGGTGCGTTTTTCTCCCTCTGTTTGCAGTCCTTGAAGCAATCACAGGCTGCTGTCTGCCACCTGCATTCCACCAGGCACTGGGATTGCAGCTGAAGGCCCAGCACAAGGGGGAAAACCCTCCTTGGAAACGTTCAGATCTTTAGACAGTTCTGGGCCAGGGATTGAGGTGGAGATTCATGGACCAGGGGCTGAAAACCCATCAGGTGCTGGAGGGAACAGCTGGGGAAAGGGGCAAGGCTGCAAACTCCCCCTGTGATGCAGCTGCTGAGATAGGCTCCATTCCCTGGGCTGCCAGCAGAGCACAAAGCCTAAAATCTAATATTAGAGAGAGAGTGATGGACATTGCATCTTGAGGTTTTAGTGTTTTAATGTTGTTTCTATGGTACCAGTACCTGGAATCTTCAGAAAAATAAAATAAAATTTAATGATAACAACCAGAGAGTCACTGCCCTACTTCTATATATAGAAGCCCTCTGCTGTAATATCATGATTTCAAATCTGATAAGGGTATTTCCAGTTCCATGAAATGTTTTTTGCTGTCTGTGGCTCATACAGGTGGAAAAACAACATGAACATTCGTAATTTAGTTTCTGAAATAAATATTCTACTTCACTGGACAAAGTAAAGTATGACTTTACAGATGAAGTTTCAGATATTGGCAGTCCTAAACTTCAGATCTCCTGTTTCTTATAGGTTAGATATAGATCTGACCTATATATTTATATATTTACAGTTCAAATCACCCTAGCATTGACCTCAGCAACCAACCATGATCCAGTCCAATGGAATCTGGGCTGATATAAGTCACTATAAGTTGACCATAGGAGTCCAGAAGCACTGGAGACCACACAGTTTTATCTGTATCTCCATCACTTGGAAATTGAAATGCAGCTTATTTTAGAAACAAGTTAGCCAAGTGCTGCTGCAGGACATTGGTTAAGATAAACAAAAAGTAATGTCCTGTGTGAAATATCATTGGAAATGGAAGTTCAGCTGCCCAAGTTTGAGTTCATGGGAAGCATCTGACTGTTGAAAAACTTCAGTCATAACTGCATGAAGGTGAACCTGTGGGATTCACTAGCCCAGACTGGGCTAATCCAATAGAAAGGACTTTCCTGACCTGGAGAAGACTTGGTAAATAAGGAGGAAGTGTCCTGTGCTACACATTCCATCAGGAAGACAGCAATTCCCCAAACATAATACCCCTGACAGCATATAGGAGAACATCTTGGGTTCAGATTGTGGTGAGAAGAGTCCCTAGGGTTACTGAGAGATGCTCATCCCAGGGCAACAACAGATGCATTTCTCCTTAACTTCTTGAAAAGCCTCTTTCTGTGCCTCCTGACCAGTGGGCAGCAGCACATTTCATTCCAAAAAATTCTTTCCATTTATGAGGCTGCGGCAGAACTCAGAAATACTGCAGACAAGTTAACTGCTCTTGAAGATCAGACAGGAGGGAAAAGTATTCCCTAACTGACATGATAGGCTGTCCCAACAGAGGCTTTATTCTAAAATAGTTTCATCTTTCCAAATACAAAAATCTAAAACAGTGGTGAAGGAGGCTAGGGTTTCTTTTTTGGCTCAGCCAGCTAACCTGGAAAGGTATATCTGTGCAGTCAGTCAGGAAAGTAGCAAAAATTCCTGGTTGTAGCTCTTGGAAATCATTGCAGAAGCAAAGCCAGGTTATTTGTTATCATCAGAAACAGTCTGGAAAGAGCACGTTAAGATGTGGCTTTGATTTATTCTAGGACCTAGGGTTCAAGTTCAAATCCAAACCAGGATTAAAAAAGACTAGAGTATTCAGCAGGAGATTTTGGCTTCAAATGATAGAAACAGTGAGGGATCTTGCTGGCTTTGGTGATAGGTCAGGTTTTTAAATTACCTTGATTTTTGCTCACCTCCTCTTCCAGATAATTGAAACCACATTGTGTTACATGTATGCAGCATGAATTTCCATTGGTAACATGTCTTTATCTTGAGACATTACTTCTTTTTTCTCCTGTAACTGAGACAAAGAACCTCCTTTTCTCTACCCCTGTCATCTTCCAGCTCCTGTTGAACAATCTGGGCCTAATTTGAATTCCAGTGATGAGGAATAACCTGATATTTTGCTTACCTTCGTGAATGAAAGGTTAATTCTGTACATCCCAGATTTATACTGCATGCTAGTTTAAGAGCATTTTACCGCACAGCTGGTGAGGGATTTTCACAAATACAAGAGAGGACTGTATGTTATTTTACTTTTCCTTTCAACTAGATTTTTTTTTTCATGAAGTTCCCAGCTGACTGCACACTCTTGAATGCAGCAATCTGTTTAATCTAGTTTTAGCCTTCCTTTTCCTGTTTTGCTGTTTACTTTTCTTCCCATGCCAGTAGCGATTGAGGCAATACTGTGGCTCCATTATTTGTTTCAGGCATCTTGGAATATATGTGTTGGCTTTGCTCTGTGTGTGCATGCATGAGAGAAAGGGAATGAGCATACATGTGCCCAATTAGTTAGTACACTTAAATTAATGAAGAGCAATCTGTGAATCTTCTTTATTTCTGAGAATTTGGAAATGCTGGGATCTTTTGCCATGTAACTTTCAAAAACTTCAAAAACAGCTGTAAGGTCACAGTGTAATACTCCCTTCTGTATACTTATGTCTTTTCTGAAAATATTTCCCAACTTAATCTTCAGTGTGTGGAGCAGGAGGGCAGAGGGGGAATGGCAGTGTTTACGACCAAAGTGCAAAGATGAGGAAGAAAATTAAATCCTCAAGAAAGGGAATCTTTTGATCTCTGCTTCATTTTCCTCATTACCAACTGAACAGTACCAGCAGTTATGGTTTAACTAAACACTGAGTTTATGGACCCATGTCTCTGTCTACAGATAAGGGAAGGTCAAGAGGAACTAAGCCAAAGCTGTCTTTGCTTTTTGCACATTTTCCTTGAATTGGGACACCCAAACAAGTCAGTGGGAGTCTAAACACCACCAATGATTTGGGTGTGTTGCTTCTTGTAGTAGGTGAAATACAATCAAAGATGATTGCACTGGATAGACACACTCCTGAGAAGAAAGAGTCTCAGTAACATCACAGGTGAAGAGGCCTCTAGGGTCCATGAAACTTGAAAGAAAATACCACAGTAAACTGAACAGCAGCAAAATTAACCCTGCTAGAAGAGTTTGGAAGGAAGTGTTAAAATCCAGGCTTTATGTCCCTCTTTTTTTATCTCTTTGGTTCTTGAATTGTGAGAAACCCTCAGGGGTCAGAAAAGCTGCAAATGAGAGGAGGAGGGAGGTGTATGGAGGATGTGTCTGTTCTCTAGGAAATCTCTGTCAAACCACCCTCTGGAGCAGTGACAAAAACTCATTTCCAGCAATGTTTCTGCCTCTCATTCCACAGAATAAAACCAAAGGAGAGATTCAGTTTCACCCCATCTTTCTACCTTCAAAACTAACCTTACTGACTCCTGCCCACCAAAGGAGGTCCTGTCAGGTTGATAAACACACCCATTGTTTGAGAACTCAAAGAGATCACATCCTCTTCATCACTATCACTGTCCTGTCTTCACTCCTGCTCCAAACACCATTAGAGGTGGTGAGCTGAGCCTGCACAGTGTGTCTGTCTGGCAGCCCCAAGGGATGCCTTGAATGGTCCTTCCAAAACACTGATCTGCTGCAATTCATCCTCCAGCTGGGATGAATGTCCTCAGAAAACCCATGGGCACCAGAAAGGAGTTTGGGTGTGCAATGAGGAAGTCAAAGAAAATCCACAGGTCCCAAAGAAATAAAATATGAATCAGTCTGCTACCTGCACCAATACCATCTGAGGAAAATGAAAACCTTTTTCTTTCTGTGCTTTCTTCCAATGTACAGGAAAATGATGTAGCCAGATTCTACCCTCCTGAAAATAGTGAAACACATAAACAAGTAACCTGGGATTGGACATTAAGGAAAACTTACATTAGGGCAATTCCAACTTGTATTAGGGCAATTCCCAGAGGGAAATAGCACCCACAGGTGTGTGCACTGGAAAAATAAGGTATGTCCCTTTTTCCTGGCATCATTTATGACTTTAGGTCTGAGTACACAGCTAATTCTGAAGTAGTTCCAAAATAAAAGGCAAGAAAAAAAGAATAATGGTTCCTGAGAAGCCAGCATGCTGGCTCTGGCTGATGCTGGCTGCAAACTTGTCTGGGTGAGCTGAATCTGGAGTTTAAGCACAAGCAGATCATTTCAGACTGTCCTGCAGCTAAGTAACATTTCACCCTGGGGAAGTCTCCCTTCCAAACCCTTCCACTATTCCTCACAGGCTTCCTTTCAATGGTGTTGTCTGTTCTCAGTGGGTTTTCTTCATCTTCACTCTTTCTGAAAATTTTGGGATATTCAGAGAAGCTGCTGAATTAATTTTTTCAGATGTTTTGAGTTCTGAAAATCTTTATCTGCAGAGCATTTCTCCTGATAAGGCATTAATTACAGCTTTACTTGAAGAAAGAGAGCTGTTCACAAAGTGAAGGGTGCTCAGCTCCTTTTTAGACACTAACATGAGCAATTCTGAATGGAGATCTGTTCAGGTGTTCTGGGTATTTGCATGTCAGCGTGCAGAAAAAGCAAGCAAATGCAAATGAATGTTCCTGAAACAGCAGTGGAAAGAAAATATTTTTTTACATAGCCTAAAAAGACCTTGTTATAAGGATCATGATAGCAATAGCCCAATGGCAAGAGACAGCAGTGCTAAACTTCCAGAGCAGGAGATGAGAACTGGCTGGCTGACAGCAATGAACTGGGATTCACTCAGACTTCACTGAGATCCTCACCTCAGTGTTTTATTAAGCATCCAGAAGTGCTTAAGCCCTAGAAAACTCCTTTAATTTGGGCTGCATGACTCTGAATGCAGGAAGCCTTCCTGAACCCCAGAGTGTGGTTTGTGCACATGTGCATGTGAGTGCAGGCATGTGCTCACCAGGGAAGCAAAAAGGAGGAACTGAGGCAGCAGACACACATGACTCAGGGTGTGTGGAGATTGGTAATGTAACCCTGGCATTGCGGCAAGTGTGGATCTTCACTCTGCAGCACCTGGGCTTCCTCCCAACAGAAAATGCTGCAGGCTACACTTATGCTGAGCAGTTAATTATCTGTGGCAGCAGGTAAGGGATTAGTGACCAGGTAGAGTTTCACACCTGCCAATGGGGTGAACACTGTAGCTGCTCAGAAATATTTGGCAGGAGAGGAAATAATACAGCTTTTCCTATGCTAAACCACAAGCCCCTTCCACATGAACTGAAGGGGAATTGTCTCCTGTTGGTGGAATTTGGTATGAGACGTGCCTGGACGGGATCTGGTTCCAAGTCATGTTGCTGCATGTGCCTGGCAGTAATGCTGGCTTAATAAGTGTCTGTCCTCCTCTTACAGCCATGCCTACCTCTGTGCTGCAGCCCACACCCCTGCCTTTGGTGCAGTTGGAAACCAGCCATGGAGATACCTGGTCTGAACAGCAAAAATAAACCCAAACCGTTTAGGAATGCTGGCTCACAGCCAGATCAATATCCTGACCTGACTGGCAGCACTGATGCAACCCCAGGAGGGCCAGCAGGACCCAGAGGGCAGAGCACAGAGGTACCAGCCAGCAGTGAGGGGCAGCAATAGCTCAAGCCTAAATTCCTGCCCAAGACTTTGCATCATGACCCTGGAGCTGGAGCCACAGTTTGGGGAGCAAAACTCAGCCTAATCCAATCTCTGTTCTGGGCAATGCAGGGATAGCACAGGTTTAACCCAGCTTTTACCTTTGTCTTTGAATTAAGCAGCATGAATTTAGGTTTGCATCTTACACCCAAATAAATCTTATTAAGCAGCTTGTTTCTGCCAAGGTAATTAATCAGGAGATGGCAAAAGATCACTTTGTTTCATCCCAGATTTCAAACCCCATTTGTCTACTGTTCCCTGGCCTGTCAAGGTTTTCCCACATGCTGTGTGTTCTGGACATCATATGGTCTCTTGTTTTTAGCTGTAGGTGATTGCAATACAGCCCCTTCAAAGAAATCCCACCTAATCTGTCTGTTAGCATTCAAAAGCAACCAGATGTTAATAGGTTTATACAAAAGTTTACCTAAATTTTTTCTGTTCACTTGCTTAGCTTTCATTCTCATAACCTGTGTCCCAAGTGAAAAGACACATGCTTACTGGATTGACTTATCACAAAACCAAAAAAAGGGTCTTGTTTGCACCTTCTTTAGCAATATCTTTTGGCTATTGAATATGTAGCACTTCTCTCAGCTCACTTTAACTGTGTTTCCTCCTTTCCCTGATTAACACATCTAAGTTTAAGTGTTGGTTGCATAATTTACAGATTGCAAGAGTTTACTCTTTTTAGATTTAGTAAATGGTATTTAAAGTACTCAGGTGTCATTTTTTTGTTACTAAGATGGAGTCACAAAGTCAACTGATGAATGGAATTGAGCAGTTTCCAGGGTCAAGTTCAAGCCTGTAGAAGATGAGTTACTAAAACTTAAAAATTCTCTGAAGCTCCAGTCTTTCCCTAACAAGAATAGAATCATAGCTCTTTTTCTCTCTTTCCATATTCAGCATTATACAAGAAATGCAGAGTAAGATATGGGCATCTCTTGAGCATTTGTTGAAATTAGCATTCTGGTCATTGCTGGGTGTTCTTTGTGCCAGACAGAACTGTGCTTTTTCCAAATAACTCCATCCTGGCCCCTGATACCGCATGTGCTCACTTGATTATTCTGAATACTTCAGAGTACTTTTATAGCTCTCTCATAATGAACTGCCAAGTCTGTTTTGAATATGTTAATCTCAGGATTAAGTTAAATATAAATACATGCCCCCAGCACTCTGAAGGATTGATGCATTTTCAGTTTAATCTCTGAGGATTTTAGTGCCATTCAGAAGAAATGTTCAATATCAATTCAGCCTTGCTTCCAAGTAGGTGCACACTTTCATGAGGAATTTATATGAATCCCATTATAGATATGCTGGGAACCCTATTTTACAGTTACAGAAGAACCAAAACACCAAAGGATGAAGGGAGTGGTGTGACAACAGAATGCATTTATTTTTTTGGACAGGACAGGATTAAAAAGCGCTGCCATATGGGATGAAGTATTTACGTGGTCTAAACTCTCTGCCAGTTCCAGTTTATGTTAAAAATTCTGATGGATTAACCCTGAACAGCCCAGCTGTATGCCAGACCAGTGCCTCACTGCCATCCCAGCTATAGACTGAAGCTCAGGGCAGATGTGGGGTGAGCACAGAGCTGGGCTGGGGTCAGGGATGAGAGTGGGGGGAACTTTCTTTCAGAAATCACAAAGCATATTTATAAATGCCCATGAATTAAGCCTCACATTATCATTGTGTGGGCAATGGAAATTATTGTATTTGTTTTCCCATCCCTTCTAGATTTGTTTAAATCCCACGAATCTTCAAGACTTAAGAAAAACAGCAACAGAAACCTATGAAGAATCCACTGTTTGGGGTTTTTTTCTCTTCCTTTTTTCCCCTCCTCTTATTTTAACAGGCTACAATCATTCCTCCATCCCTGTATCAGCTCTGTGGTCAGCTTTCAAGTGAGATTTAAGTCCATGTTTGACTCCTCAGCTGTGGAATGACTCAGGACTGATGCAGGCACCACTTCACATCCCTGTGCATCACAGCTGTGATCTGCTGGGGTGCACACAGGAAAGCAGGAGCTGACACAGCACACAGCCTGTATTACTTCCCTTGTTGCAGTTGCTCCTCCCTTAATAAAAAAATAATTCCAGGTTTTGTTGATTTTTAGGGCATGTTGCTAGATCTTAACTTTGCTATTAAAAAAAAAGGCTTAAATTGTGTAGAATTTAGGTGCGATAATGTATGTGACAGGGCATGATGGAGAGGGTAAGCCTGGCTATTTATTGTAGATAAAAAAGTAATAGAATTGTAAAATATGTATTATTTTTTAAATCATTCTAGCCTGAGACAGGGTTAGCTGAGGAGGTTTTTCCAAGGCCGTACCAAAACGTTTATATTCCAGACTCAGTAATGTATCCATTTCATGATGATAAACAATCTCAGGCATCACCTTTGAAGTCTGGAAAAGTTAGGAGCTTGGTAAATAATTTTCAAAACGTGACTGCTTTTCAAAGTAACACTTGATGTATTTCCATGCAGCTCTGGGGAAGCTCTTGGAAAAGTCATTGATGGAAAGGAATCTGATGTGAAACTCTTAAATCGTTCCGTGGGCTTGTTTTTCTTTTTTCAGATAATACAGTTGAAGTTGGTGATATTTTTTTCATAGGAACCTTACACCTGGTATAAAGATTCTTAGTTTATTGAAGATATATAGAGCTTTTGAAGAATCTATCTCACCTCCATGATGTTTTGGAAGAGGATTTGTACATGGGCATGACTGGGCATCTCCACCCAAAAGCACTGAGCCTTCTGCTTCCACACTGCCAGCCAGGCACTTGGAGATGCTCCCCAATGGCTAGACAGGAAAAAAGGCATTGTTAAGTTTATTTTTGCTGCTTTTATGACTAAAAACACACTTAGCAGAATTCTGAAAGGAGGAAACCACAAGTGCACGCAATGTGGCCAAGGCTCCCCTGGATAAGAAGTGTTGGGAGCAAGGCTGGGCTGGCTCTTCCCTCTCCTCTCCCTGGGATTTATGGCCATCCCGTGATCCAGGGGCTGGAACTGCCAGCACCAGAGGGGCTTATGACTCCTGTTGTTTTAAAGTTATTTGTGCATTCACTGTAGGCATTATGAAATTGCTGTGGGCTTTTTTATCTCTGAAGAGCCAGACTTGTGAGCCACCGGTGTGGCTTCCTAATCACAGGCACAGAAACTCCTGAACTTCAACTGGAAGTGTTATCTGGGCAGCCTTCTTTTGAGTTACTTTGGGGAAAAATCAGTAATTGTGATTGTTTAAAAAGCTTATATTGAACGCTTTGCCATTGCGGAGCAAAACCTGCTGAGTCACTGGTAACAGTTTAATTCCGAAGTTGGCAACATTTCTCATGGATTGCCCTGTACACAAAAATCTCCATACTGCATATGTGTGTAGTTAACAGTAAATAAGGCAGTTGGACTTAAAAGATACATTATTGTGTCTAGAATATAAGTGTTTTGGTATGGCCTAGCAAAAACCTCTTAAGCTATGCAAAGAAGAAAAATCCTTCAAGTTGTACCTTGACTGATTTAAAATGAAGATAAATTTTTGACAAAACACCATTTGTAGCATGCAGCATGAAGATTCCCAGTGTGTGGCAAAATGCTTTCATGATACCACTAGAGAAATCAAAATACAGAGCAGAAAATATTTAGGAATTCATTAGAAACCTTGGTGAGAGCTAGGAATAAAGCCCCCATGTCTGGTGCTTCCACTTGGCAAGAAAAATAAATGTTTACTTATTAAAGCATTTATTTCTAAATTGTTCAGGTGTGGCTGCCCTTTACAGGAAAGTGGGTGCAGGACTGGCAAGGGAAAAGAAAAAATTAACTGGAAAAATAAATACTGTGAAAAGGAAGGAGATATAGCACAGAGGAAAACTACTGTGATAGAAAAGGGCAGTAGATCAGCAGAAGTTTGCTGGTATGTGCAGAAATGACAACATCTGATTTATTCTTTTTTTACAGGGAGAAGAAGCTATTAAGCATATTTCAAGTCATTCCTGCTTGTATTTTCTCCCCCTCTTCTTTCTTTGTAGTTGTGGGTTTTGTTGTTGGTTTTTTTTTTTTTTCCAGTGACAAGAAGATAAACTGCTGGTTGTAAAGACTGCTGCAGGGGAAACACTGGGGGTACAACCACCTAATTATGAATTTCCTGAATGTGCAACATGACCAGGAGCAACTGGACAAGATTAGGGCTCTATGTTTCATCTCCAGCTGTTTCATGAATGCCAATCTCCAAACTCTTCCAAGAAGAACATTTATTTTTTTTTTCCATGGCCCTACTTTTGGATTTAACAATGCCAGCAATACTGCTTTGTTTTCTTTAGAGCCTGAACTGAAACAAGAGCTTTCAACAAAACAAACCCCAAGCAAACCTAACGAGCCAAAGAGCTGCACAGTGTTAAGGAGATTTAGCTGAAATATTTGCAAAATATCAAAAGGAACATCCTTCTTGTTGGCAAAACTGGGACTAGCACTGCAGAGATGCATGCTTACGAGACAATAAATGAGAGTATTTTCTTCTGGTGCAGTGGTCAGAAGTTATTGTTTTGAATAAGCACCACTGGTGTGTAATCTTCACGGCGAGCTTCTTGAATTGGTGAAGTGCCAACCCTCTTTGGAAGCTCTTAGCAGACAGGAACTTATTTAAACTTATAAAACCAACGTAGATGAAAAAATGTAAAAAATGCCCTGTGTAAGGCCTCAGCTTGCAAACAGACAAATTGTCAAGACAATGGTGCTTCTCATGGAAGAGAGGGCAGCAGGAACCTTTTCTTTCCATGATGCCTTTGTAAAGATTAAGAAACAGCTTAAAGCATAATATCCCTGACTAACAATAACTTCGGGACTGTCAGAAATCATGTCTTGGGTCTTTGGAGAGCCTCCTCTAGCTGCTGGTGAAGTTCACTGATCTTTGTGACTTCTAGTAGAGTTTGGACATATTTGTTGCTTAGTAGTATCTGTATTTATTGATAGTAAAATCTCAGTGAGATTCAAAGGCCAAATTAAAGACTTGTCCATTAAATGTAATAAAATGATGTCCAATGAGTAACTGATTTTATCACACTGATATGCAGTGCAAAGTTACCATGCACTGCACGAACAGAAGAGGCAGAGGAATTTTATTTCAGAATCATACAGAGGTTCCTTCTTTGATCTTTTCTCAACAATAAGATTTTTGGGGCTTAATTTTTTCACATATTATTGAGCATGAGAAATCCTGACCTGTGTTATCCTAAAAAGGGAAAAAATCTGCTAATTAATACCATGAGTACAAACTCAGTCAGTTCACGAATGCAAACCTGTGAATATATGCTGAGTGAATAACTGGCATTCATTTCCTCCAAATAGAGAGGTACAGACAGAAATCCTGCTTCATTCTAATGTTTACATGCCCTACTTATTTAGAAAGACTGTCCTGCAGAATTTTGGATTCCCTGCAGTAAAAGTGACCATTATAAACTACATACACTTACCCAGATTTTTTCTTGCATGTGCCAGTCTCCACAGGCAAAGCATTGTAAGGACTGAAGGAAATTATCATGTTTTAATCTGTACAATCTAATTTGCCTTTAGCTTTCCTTTTATATTGGGTCACATAAAGGAGTGAGAAAAAACTACCACAACCAGATTGTACTGTGTGATTTTGAGTACTGTGTGATTTTGAGTACTCAGTTGTTTAAGTTGCACTAACTTTATCCCTTTGTGAGGCATACTGACAGAAAAGCATTTTAAAACAAGAACAGATTATATGGCCTTCTCTTTATTCTGTGAGAGGAGTAAATCATGTCACCACAAGGAGGAGGGGGAGGGAGGAGAGGTGAGACATCATTTTGTTCTGGGTGTTTTTGTGAGGGGATCTTCCATGTGTGCTTTGAGCATCCTGCCCGTCCCATTTCTCAAGTGGCAGGGTGAGGCCCAAGTAAGGGATGCTTCAGGGCCATGTTCTCAGCCTGAGGGGTCACCAAAGACAATTTTGCTGAGTTCTTCTGTCTTTCTTCATCCAAGTTGCTGCTGGCAAAAAAATAAAAGAAAAAAAAAAGAAAAAAGTGTGAACCTGGAGCTGTTGCTATGGATGAATGTGAACTGTTAGGACACTGAGTCCTGAGTTCTCACCCCACAGCTGCGCAGAGGTGTGATAATGCACATGGAGAGAAAACTCCTGGGGCCACAATCCATGCAGGGTTTGGGTGGAACCATCCACCCTCTGTGCTGGTGCTATGCAGGGTTAAAACTGACTGAGGGCAGTATATCCCAGGTAAAAACCAACACAGTATTCTGCAAATAAATCAATCAAAGCATGCTCTATATGCTGTCAAACAGCACCAAGGCCAAGATCTCTGCTTGCTTGCTCTCCAGAATTCAGAAGATGCTGCCTGTGGGAATAATCACAGTTAAACTCAAATCCCATCAGAAATGTGAGGGGAAGTATCCTGAGAGAATAAAGACTGTCTTCACAGCTTTGGCAATGATGTTTGACCTCCAAGGCCACATCCCAATTGTACACAGACATGGGCCCCTCTCTGGGTATTGCCACAGAATAGGAGGGAATGGCTGATGGAGATGATGGCAGAATACAGGATTTGGAACTGGTTTGGATCCAGCCTCAGTCAACAGTGCCAAAATTGTTACTGAGTGATGGCTAAACAATTCCAGCCTGAAAGGAGCTGGGGGTTCTGTCTGCTCCTGCTGCATCTGTGTGACTGTCATGGGGACAAGGATCCAAGAGAAAGACCAAAGGATAGAGCTCAGCCCCTGCACCCTGCTCCTCTGCAACAGCACATGAGGGAAGAGAGATGGAAAAGATGCACTATTGCCACTTGCTTCCTGAGTAAACAGAAAGATCTCACTGTGATAAAAGATAAATATGTGTGCTATTGAAAAAAAAACCCCAGACTCATCAAAACAGAAAAATTAGTTCATAACTTTGGTCTGTATTTATTTGGATGATAGTTGATGTCAGTCATTTTCTCCAGTGTGACTTGTCTGTCCCTGCTGTGTCATCACTTAACCTAAACCTTTTCCTTTTTCAGTGGCAAGAGACATTTCCTCTTGGTCTGATTAATGCTCTTCCTAGATGAGCTGGCTCAGGGAGTAAGCTGTTAAAGAAATAGTTTTATCTGTTATTTATGTAGGAACTCTCTGATGGAAAGCAATCTTTGCTTCACTCTCCCCTGCCCTTGGTTCCTGAGCCATGCCCTGGCTCCATTGAACCACTTTATTGTTGCTGTTATCCATCTGCTCTTCCAGTTCATCAGGGCTGTGGCAATGAACAGAAGGAGCTCCAAGGAGAAGGCAACATTTGCTCCAGTCTGGGCTGACCTTGCTCTAGTTTTTATGAGTCTGCCCTTCTGCAGTTTCAGGTGAGACTGGAGATGTCCCCGTTCCTGAGGACCCTGTTTTGAGTTTCTGGATATGGACCAGACTTTTAGATAGATAGAAAAGCTACAAATCAGTCCTATGGTTCCATTTCTTTCCTCTTCTTTATTTCTTTTCATTTTGCTTTCTGCAGGTTTATTTACTCTTCAATTTAAATTTTATCTTTTTTTCATCCTTTTTCAACTCATGTCAGTGATTTTTTCCCTTCTAAACCAATGCCTTCACTGTCCCTTCTCTCTCTCTTTTTTTTTCCCCCCCAAAACTGTCTACAAGATGAAGTAAAGTCTTTACCACCCCAGTAAATAATTAATTTCATCTGGTCTGTAACTCTATCCAGGACCATCAAAAAGTTTGCATGTTTTGGGTCAATAATAAAACAAAACATTTTTCTACTTTTAGATTTTATGCATTACAAAAGTTTTTGCAATTAACAACGAACAATACTTAGTGCTGGCTGACCATTCCACAATGAAAAATCTTTCCCATGGGAAAATTGCCTATTTGTTATTTTCGTAGGAATTATCTATTTCAGATAACTTTATTTTCATTTTTCTGGGTTTTAGTCATGTGCAAAAAAGCCCAAAACCCAGCCTATTTGGCCATGATGCTTTTACTCAGCCTTGATGCCAAACTGATTTTTCTTTAGTGTGTTTCAGCAAGAAGCAGAACATCAAGGAGTCCTATGGGAAAAATGTTTGTGTTGCTATTTTAATGCAAGCTGAAGAAAATACACCTGGGCTGCCTCAGACTCCAGAGGGTTTTTCAGTTTTTGAAAGGAAACCTTGCTCTGGTGGATAAAGTGGATCAATCATTGATAAAAGTTGTTGGGAAAAGTAACAGTGAAGAGTACAGTGATGGAGAGAAGGCAGAGCACAGGACGTGTGGGCGATGAGCTCCTGCAGAGGAAGGTTGGCTTCCCCAAGGACCATGGTTAAATCAAAAGACCCTTCATAGCACAGCTGTGATCTGTGGTGGGGGTAAGGCCAAGTCCTATTTTAAGCTTTTCATATAACCAGATTACAGCTCCAGTCATGACTCCCCCATGGCCTGGATGCAGTGCTGGGAAGTGAATGACCACCACAGCCCCTCCTCAGGGCTCTCTTCCAGAGCCAGGGCATAAACTGTTCTTTAGGGCTGCACAATTTAATAAGTCAGAGCCTTTAGCCCTGAAAACATTGCCTAGAATTTTTCCTCCTGGCTCCCAGCTGATGGAAATGTAGGAATGACCACACTGATGGGAGCACAGGCCTTGGCATTGCAGCAACCTGCAGCGGGCACCAAGGGGAGGACACGGATGGGGACATGCACTGATCGCAGCCTGGAACTGCTTGGGCAAAGGGCTGCCTTGTCAGAAATGGCATTTTGGTGACAAGTTTCCAACATCCATCATAATCACACACCCCTGAGAGGGCTGGGTGGACAGGAGGCTCCATGGGTGATGTGTGATCTAAGGGTGATATCTGGCAGTAAGTGAAGGGTCTACAAAACATATCTTATGAGGAACAGCATAAGATGTTTAATATGGAGAAGAAGAGGGTCAGGTGAGAGCTCATCCCTCTCTACAAGTCCCTGAAAGGAGATTGTAGCTAGCCGGGGGATGCTCTCTTCTCCCGCACTTGCAGTGAGAGGAAAACAGCCTAAAGCTGGGATAGGGGAGATTCGGATTAGACATTAGAAACAAATGTTTTACTTTTAGGGTGGTCTGACACTGAAACGGATGGAGGTGGAGTCACTACCGCTGGAGGTGTTAAAGAGGCGTTTGGACCTGCCGCTGGGCGATGCTGTTCAGGGGTTATAGCGGTGCTGCTGGCCGGGCGGCAGGACCGGCTCATCTTCAGCCCTGACGATTCTCTAACTCTATTATTCCGCGGTTCCAAGGAACGACGGGCGGATCGCGGCGGGCGGACGAGGCGGAACGGGAACGCGAACCGGAGCGGCTGGGGCCGAAGGGGCCGGGTGCCGTGCCCGCCCCGTGCCCGCCCCTCACGGAGCGCCCGCCCCGGCGGCGCTGGGCGGGGCGGCAGCGGGGCTGGCCGGCGTCCCACGCCCGCCTCGGCCGCCTTTTCGGCGGGAGCCGCTACTCCAGAGTGCGCGGTAGCGTGGGCCGGCCGGGGCCCCATGTGGTGCCGACATCACTGACATGGCGGAATCCCCGCCGAGCCCTCCCGGCACTCGCTCCAGCTAACCGGGACTCGCCGCCCCGCACCGCCCTCCCGCAGGTAAGGACGCGGCGGCGCTGCGGGCGAACGGGTGCCGGGCGGGGAGCCCCGCGGCTCCGCTGCGCTCCGAGCGCCGGGCAGCCGCGTCCTCCGCCCCGCGGCGCCTCTCCGGGTCCCGGCTCTTTTGTTCGGCGGCGGGACGCGGCCGCACTCGGTGGAAAGTTTCTCTGCCCGCCCCGCCGGCTCCGTCCGCCGCGGGGAGCGCCCGGCGGGCGGGCGGGCGGGAGCGGCCGCGCTCGGGGCTGGCGGCGGGACGGGCGCTCCAGCACCGCCCGGCTGTCCCTGGGGGCGGCCGGCCCGGCTGCTGTCATCGCCACCGCCCTCCCCGCCCGCTGCGGCTCCCGGAGGAGAAGTGCGGGAGCGGTCGGGGCCGGCGGGGGCCGCGGGCACCGCGGTGTGTGCGGGGCGCCCCCCGAGCCGCGCCCCGCTCCGCAGCCCCCTGCCCGGCCGGGGCTGCGGGCAGGTGGAGGAACCGGGCGCTCCTCCGCCTCCAGAACGTCGGGATCCAGAGGGCATGTTGGAGAAAAAGCTGGAGAAAGGCGCGACCGTCTTCTCTTGGCCCCGTCCTCCCCGCCGGGCTCCTGGCAGAGGCGGCTTGGGGAAGGAAAGCCCTGGAAACTTTTTATTTTTGCTTGCCAGACACCTTTTTAAAATGGCATGCGACCAGCAGACGGAGTAAAAAAGAACAACCCTTTTTAAAAGCTTAACCTCTCTTAGGTTAAGACCACAGCTGCATCCCCCCCTTCTCGGTTCTCAGAAATGTTCTATTTAAATAAGGTTTTGGCGGAGGTAGTGCGGCTTGGAGTTAAATGTAACGAACCATTTATCCCATCTATATTTGTAGAATAGATGGCGCGGGGCAAGCCTTCCTCTCTCCATATTAGTAATTTTGTATTTCATTTGCATTTCTTTGTGTCCTTTGAGTGTATAAAAGTACTGGCCTTAAAGGGGTAGTTACCCCATCACAGGGTGGGGTGGGGGGGAGCTGAGATATGTGGAGATTAGAGTTCCTTGTTGGTGTATTTAATTGTGGATTTTTCTGTTTGCTGTTCGGACTCCGTGCTGGGTCTGTGAGAACAGGATTCGCATATCCCAGTTACCTGTGCCCTAACCACAGCTGCTGTATCCCTTAACCGCTTACCCTGCAGAACACAGTACGTTCCTGAAAGGTGCCAAACCAGTCTAACTCGAGTTTAACAATGTGCTGGGTAATGGCATTTCAAACTTCCACAGATTTTTAAGCGTAGACCACTATTTCTCAACCTTTTTTTTTTTTTTTTTTTTTTTTAGCAGAGCTTGCTTATAAAGAGTTTAGGAGTGCCAGGCCTGGCAGTGCCTGTCCTGGTCCGGGTCTGCGCTTTGTTCTGATGGGGAGCGGCCGGTCTGGACACGGATGACACAATGTGTGCTTGGCTGGGAATCCAGATAAAGGCCTGGCTTCCTTGAACCTCAGGAATGGCCGAGGGCTCCTCCTGAGTGGAAGCATCTTGCTCTTTTTGCCCCGTTCACCTACGGCCCGTGTGTCTTTCTCAGCAGTCGCTGCCGGTGCTACCAGTAAGAAAATGATTCTTGGCCGAATTCCCGGGGTCATTTCGGGTCTCGCACAGAAGCGGTCTGTTAGTGCTTTTCTCTTAATCTTCGGCACTTCTGTGGTTCCCTCTCGTTAATTTCAAAGCTGTTGTGATTTGTGGTTGTGTTGGGACCCTGCTGTGGCAGAAACGTCTGCTGCCCCAGAAGTATCGTGTATTGTTCTTCCCAGTTCAGTATCTTTTAGCTACTTTATGCTTATAATGTAGCTCAGAGATGAGTCTGTGTGGAAGGTGATGTATTTTACTTATTTTTTTTCTTTTCTAAAATTTTGTGCCTTTGGGACTCATCTGGTTTGGGTTTGAGGTCGCTGCTGGGACAGCAACGAGAGGGTTTTTTCATACTGTTAGCCTATAGTTGGCCAAAGGATAAGAAATGAAGGTAGCTAGCAGCCAAAATAAGCTGATATTCTGCTATAGCCAAGAAGCTCAGAGCTAACTCCATACTGCAAGTATTTTATCTTTAGTCTCAGAAAAGTTTGTAACTTTCAATCTGAAATGTGTTTATCCTGGCACTTTTTTTCCTATGTGTAGTATTCAGGGAACTAAAAGAAGTTTTCTCCATCATACCTATTTCTTAGCAGAGAATTTGTTTTTTTTTCCTCCTCACTTTATAGTTTTCTTCTGAGAAAGAGAAGCAGTTAAGAGCAGTCAGACTTCTGCAGTTCATAAATCTGTGCAAGAAAATATGTACAAATCATGCAGCAAACTTCTGCATGTGTGTGGTTGTATTCATGAACTTTCTAATAAGTATAATTGACTTTTTCCCTCAAAAATGTAAGTTGTCAAAATCAACATTTACAGTATGAATAAATGTTTGTAGCATGAGGATAAATGCCTGCTAAGCACATGTAATTAAATACAAGGCCCAGAGCCTGAAAACACCTGAATCAAACAAATTACTCTCCACAGTGCTTTTTTCTTCACTGTAGTCTGCCCCTTCCATCCAAAGAAAAGACATGGGGGGAGATGGGGTGGGGTGGCACTTTGGGACACACTGGGACAGCATCCTGTCACTCCACCAAGGCTGTTTGGTTTAAAGTCTGGAAATAGTGTCACTGGAATTGTTTTGAGCAACATGCCGCAAGTTATCGAAATTCCATTTGTTTGCAGCAGCCTTTGGTGTGCAGCAAATAAAATAAATAGCAGAAGAAGCCAGCAGAGCCCTGTGTAAATCTCAGCTGTGCAAAAGAACTGGCGAGACAAAGTTTCCCAAGCGTTGCCCCGAGGATTTGTGCCTCAGCGATTGTCTCCGCGCTGCTGAGTGGTGGAGGATCCTCTGGAAACAGCAGGATCAAAACTCGTGTTGTTTACGGCCAAGGTTTAGTGTCCCTGTGTGATCCGTCCCTGGAGATGGGAGGTATGTGGGAAGAGGGAAGTTCTTCAAACAAGGCGGTGGAAATAGGAGCCGCTGGATACACAGCGGTGAAAAGCCATCTACAGGCAGGAATGCTGGTGTGCCAGCGAGCAGATAACTCCAAACAGCTTCCAGTGGGGACGTGGTGCTTGGCGTTTTTATCAGTTTGTTCTAAGCACCTCTTTGCAAAATTAAAGTTGGAAGCCTGCTCGCTGTTGGATTCCAGGCTGCCAGGGAAAGAAAAAAAAAGGAAAAAAAGCACAAACTAATTAAATGTGATTTATTGTGGAATTTGCAACAGTGTTGGAGAGATGAGTTGCCTTTCAGAAATGCTGCTGTGGATGTTAAATCTGTGCTTTGCTCTGGATGAAAAATGACGGTGCTGTTGAGCAAGTGCACAAGAAAAACGTTGTCTGTGTTAAAGTCTGTTCTCGAGCAGGAATATTCCCTGGAGGTCCCAGGTAGTGCAGCCTGGAGCAAATCTTTGTGGTGCTTTTAATTGGGAAAAGGATGGGTTTCCTTGAGCTTAGAGGTTAAAATGCAGGGCTTCTCCAGTGACATGCTTTCTGTGTTTCATCTGAGGAATCCTTTGTTTACAAGTAAATTGTGGTGTTTGTTAGCAGATAACAGACAAAAAGCCAGCAGCATAAGAAACACTCTCTATTTGTTTTTCTAATGGTGACAGTTTATAATGGTGATATACTGAAAATTGCTGTGTGGATGCTCTGTTTAGTAAACTGCAGCTATGTATAGTGTTAGTTTTGTAATATGAAGCAATAAACAATTCCTAAGTAATGAAATACATATTTTATAATTTCTTTTTTCGAGAGGATGAAACTACAGCTAATACTAATATGTGGCATTTGCTTGTTCTGGCATCTGCTCCTCATTCTATAAGATACTCAGTGCAATGACAAGATGGATTCAGGAGAGGGGTTTCTGCTCTTGTGTTTTTGTTTATCTTGTTATTTTTTAGATTTAGAATAACTGAGAGCAAACACTTGAATTCTCTGGAGATGAAGGTGATAAGCCTGTCTGATTTTTCTGTTGTGTTAGTGTATTGCAATTCTATGGCAGCAATGCAAATGCCTTAAAACATGCTTGCATCCTGGTCTCTTATCATTGCTTTATACATTATTATGGACTTCTCTATTATTAGATCCTTGCAAAGGGCTCTAATAATAGAATGTGTGTATACATGTATTTAAACGTCTACTTCATGCTTCCAGGAATGCTTCATATGGAATGCCTTGGAAAGAGAGAAAGAAATTCCTTTCAAGAGGCTAATAAAAACTTCAATAAACAAGAATTTTAGATGACCCTTGCCACCCTCAGGGATGCTTGGGATGTTGTGGACAGATTTCCCCATGCTTTTAGTCTGGACTAGCAAAACCAGTCTGCTCTTAGTTTGTAGGTTCTCTGTGCAGCTGTGTCAATTTGACATGGTTGCTCCCTATCTTCCATCACCCACTAATAAAAAGCCAGTGTTTATTACCTATATCCCCATGTTATCTTTTGCCCCAAATATTTCTGCACAGTTCTTTAGTCAAACCTGGAACTGTAGTGAAGATGGAGTGATTATTTTGGACCTTGATAGCAGAAGCAGTGTGGGAGTACAGAGTTGTCCTGATTGTTTCAGGATGACCTTACCATTTTCCTTTAGTGTATGGTTAGTTAGCTGAAAGAATTAATTCCACTTTATAACTTGCCTTTGCTGTAGAAGTATGTCCCTATTCAATGACAATTCAGATAACATAAGTGACCTTATGCTTGCAGACACTTGAACTGATCTGGGTATGTTACTCAGTGCTACGTATTGCTCTGCTCCTCATTTATTTATTGATGTGGAATAATGCAGCAGAGAAAAAGGATGAAAGCATTTGTGGATAATGAGAGCACTGGGTAGGTTTCCTTCTGGTCAGGCTGTGTTTTTTGTGGACTCATGTGATGCCAGCTTGCAGAATGGAAAAAATTGCCTTCAGTGTCTTGTTACTAGCAAATGTGTGGCAACCAGAAGCATCACTTCATTAGAATGAATTGACAGAGCAGAAGAGACCCAGTGAGAACTGCAGAGTTTGTGGAATATTTTGGGGTCTGTAATGCCTGAATAGTGTGTGGGTTTTTTTTTTTTTTTCCTTTGTCTAGAAGTACTGATGGAAATGGTGAGTCTGAAAAGCAAAGGCACAGCTTTGGCTTGACTGACTCTGTCAAGGGTGTTGCTTTACTGGAGGACTCAGTATCTTGTCTTTCTTATGATGCTAAAGTATCAGGAATAATGCCTTATGTTGAAGTGGGAAAAGTTCCTCTTTCTGTGACAAGACAAGGCAAATTGGAATATACCATGTATCTGATTCTTCTAGGTGTATTTGAACTGGATGGAAGTTTGGGACCTAGTTGCATACATGTTTGTGTGTTACTCTGTTCTTGCAGCAGATGGTAACTGGTGTTTGGCTTTGAGGGGTGTGTTTGACTTGAACAGTTGTAATGTTGGTCTTGTTTTCACCAGTTCTTACTTCACTTTGCTTAGAACACACTCATGTCCTGTTCTTTTGTACTGCTCCAAAGCTCTGAGGAAATGGTTTTATAGGCTTGTTAGGAGATATATTTTTTTATTAACTATATTAAAAATTGAAAAAAGGGGTTGAAAATAAGCTGTACATTTTCCCCAAAACGTGTTAGTGATCCTCTGTTATACAGTCCTTTATTGAACTGTGGCTACCTTGGGAGGCATGACTTTTAAGGTGAAGAATTTTTTCCTATTTGGTTGCATTGTCTGAAGGATGGCAACACGTTTCTTGAGGGCTGATTTCCACTGAGTCATCCCCTGAGCAGGGCAGAGGGATGTTCAGCTGCTATCACATCTTCTGCTTTGGCAGGTTAACTAGGAAATTTGTTCTCAAAGCCTGCCTTGGGGAGGAGAGTGCAACAAGTCTTTATTTTCGAATGCTGGAAAGTGTTAGACGCTGTGGCAGCTCAAAGAAAAGCAAATGAAAGAAAAGAACCATTTCTTACTCTGGATTTTTGTGGAATTGGCTTCTGCTTTAGTGAGGTGGTTTTTTTTTTAATTCCAAGGTCTGCTTTTCTCAGTGTCCCACTTGCCCATCCTTTCTTGAACACACGTATTCATTAGCCACCTGTGATTCTTGATACTACAGTAGGGTTTTCCTTCTATTATCTCTCAGTATATTTTATATTCTGTTGGTTGCAAAGCTGTTAAAGGTGATCCTTAGCATGCAGTGAGGTTTTTTATGCTCCTGTGCTCTAAGCTGGAGGTTTGGGGTGCAGCATTTGGTCACAGGAGCAGCATCCTCTTGAGCCACCCATCTGATAATCCCAAGTCTGGGGAACTGGGCAGCTAGAGACACAATCCTGAATTTGGCACAGCGTTTGCTCTTAGCTGGCTTTTCTTGAACGCTTCAGATGTGGGTGAGGGAGGGGCAGCAGATCTGTGTTTGTGGTGGAACGCTGCGTTCCCTTCTGTGCTCTTCCCTTTGGGTTCGTGCGCTGGCTGTGACGCGTGGCCTCTGCGTGACATGTGGGACATGAGGAATGTGTCCATCCACGGTGCACTGGGGTGTGCCCAGCTCTGCAGCCCAGGTGGCAGTGTCCTGGCCCCAAGGTGCGTGCAGGTGACCCAGGAGGGCTGTGCTGTGTGGTCCTCATGTGCTTCATGGAGCTGAACTGGCCTGGTCTGACAGGACCACACGTGCTGCTCCTTGGATCACAGGTTGAGGCATTGATGATGGTACAGGTCCCAGCCAGCCATACAAGGAGGGAAGATCCATCTTCAAAGGCTGGTTCTGAGGAATGGGTCAGAAGTTTCCTGGCTTGGTTGGCAAGGGTGTTATTATAAGGCAGGAAATGAGGGATTGGTGTAGTGAGGTGGCCTTGTGTTTTGGCTGTCGTGTTTAACTCCTTCCACCACTTCCACCTCTGAAACTGCGCATGGTCTTTGGAGAACTTAGGCTTGGAGAGTAAGGCAGAAGCAGGACGAGCTGCAGAAAGTTGGTGGTGTTACGGAAAAGAGAAAGGGATGGTGAAAAAAAAAAAGCTAAATTCAGTATAAATCATAGTTAAGTGGTGCTTCACTATGTCTGTGTTGATATCTGAACATGTACATATGTTGTCTCCTTTTAAATGAGTGACCTTACGTGGCTTGGAGGAGCAGAAAAAATGTCACAGGGTCACAAATAATCCCCTGTAGAAATTGTGGAGTGAAACAACACTTACACTTCTGGATCAGTTGAAAATGATTCTCTAGCCAAAAGACTGACCCCTGCTCTCTGTGTGCACTGTGACCCTGCAGGCTGTCAGCTCTGCTCTGAAGAGTTCAACCTCCTTTTGTACTTGTAGGAAATGTATGTTGGATGTTCTGAGGATAAAGGGTTAATTTTATGGCATTTCAGGGTGTCAGTTTGTATGTTTATAAGTCAGTTTGTTTGACAGTCAATTTCTTTCTGTTCTATAATCAGAAGTTTGTTATTTAGGCTGCTGTAGGTACCTTCCTGGTCTGTAATACTGACAAAACACCCAGAATAAGCAGAACTGAAGCCTGGTTTTCTGGTACTTCTGTGTTTTGCTTGCACTTAAGCAGGTAGGTGGTTCATTCCCACGGTGTTTCCTTGTGTAACTTCCTATTTGTATGTTGTCCTTTTGGTTTATTTGTTACAAAGCTAAATTACATTAGAGTTCAGCAGGACCTCAAAACAACAACAGAAGTCAACAAAGAGAAACCTTAAAGGACCAAAGCAAAATGACTTTGTATTTCTGTGTGGTTAACTTAGATGTTGGTGAGGTAATAATGTCATGTTCAGGAGAAGAAATATCCTATGGATTACACCAGAGACCCAGTTAATGTCTTGTTGGATGTCTATTGTGGACTACTGGGCAGCACTCAGCTGTTTTCACCATGCTAGGAAGTTAAATAAAGTTCATTGAGAATTTTAGTACTAGATCATAGGCACCAGTGGTCTAGGGTCACACTCTTACCTGGTATTGAACATGCAGGTTACATTATTCTTAGCTGGCCATAACCAATGCACAAGAAATCTTATGGCTAAAGAGGAATTCTGAGATTTTTCCACAAAGCAAAAGTTCTGTAGAGTTTGATATAAAAGTGGAGAGAAGTGACTGAAAGGATAGATTTAGCTTAGATATTGGGAAGAAATCCTTTAATATGAGGATGGTGAGACTGGCACAGGTTGCCCAGAGGAGCTGTGGCTGCTCCATCCCTGGAAGTGTCCAAGGCCAGGCTGGACAGGGCTTGGAACACCCTGGGATTGTGGAAGGCATCCCTGCCTATGGCAGGGGATTGAAGCTACATGGTCTTTATGGTGCCTTTCAACCCAAACCATTCATGAGTCTGTGATCTGAGCCTTAATCCTTGTTCCTTGTGTGTCAGCTGGTGGTGAAATTAACTTGTTTCATTCTGCTCCGCACATGTTTATTTTTGCAGCTCCATATGCTGCTCTAACAGATCTTTATTATTGCTTGTTAAGTTCAGCGGTGCTTTTAGTGACTGCACAAAACATAAACATCCTCTGTGACTTCGTTAGGCATACAGTGCAAACTCTTTGTTGTCTTGAAGGCTGTTCCTCGGGTCAGTGAGCGCTGTGAGCGGCAGTCAGGGCACTGTACGCCCACGGCTGCGAGGAGATGAGGAACAGAACAGAACTGTCTTGTTACCCAATTTAAGTGTCTTCTCCCTGCGAGCTCTCGTGTGTGTGTGTGGTGTTTTATCTTTACCCTTTCCCCTCTGGGTTAGCAGGGCTGGACGTGCTCGTCCAGCTGTTCCAGCTGCCGTGTTCAGTGGGCAGGAAATGGTGATGTGGTGGAAATTAGGCAATTCTGCCGAGTGCAACCAAAAGGATCTCTGATCTCTTCCACTTCTGGCTTCTGGGTAAAACGAAAGAGTCAAGTCATTCAGATACTTCTGTAACCACAATCTGCAAGGAACGAGGTGGCTACACTTGAATTTTTATGTGCCTCTGAATAGGTTGCTTCAGTGGATGTGTGAGAGCTGCTATGTTACTGTAAAGGCAATATTTGTGGATCTAAAACTCTGAAGTTGGACATCAACGGTTTCACTTCCTTTTGGCATTTTGTGATCATTCAGTCAAACAGGATGATATTATGCCCTAAAATGCTGCTGTGAAAAGGTTTTTCAGTTTCTCAGAGCTTCTAGATTATTCCAGTCCTGCTCTTGCTAGCACATCTGAGTATCTTTCTGGTCTGTCTTACTAAATCCTAATTTCTCTATTTCCTTTTTCCTTTGTTAGGTTTTTCTAGACTACAGTGTATTGATTTCAGTGTGTGGGTTAGTGCAAGGGGAGGAAGGCGAGTGAAATGTGAGAATTGGGACAGAGAAAATAGGGATATGCCAAGACATGGAAAATAGTATTGACTGGATCAGTTTGTAAGTAGACCAAGTGTATTATTATTATTGGCCCTGCTATAATTAAGGTTCCGTGACGTTCTCTCTCGTTGAAGCACAAGGAAATACAGGAACACACTCTTAGGGGATTGAGTTGACTTGGGCAGTGATAAGAGCAGACCTGGCCAGCCTGGCCAGCCCAGGGCCGTGGTGGAGCTGCAGCTGCAGGGCTGTGGGCAGTGCTGGCTGGGATGAGGTGCAGCTCCCTGGCTCTGCTGGGCCACGTGGCAGCGGCAGATCTGTCCTTGCACTCGGGAGGGAAAAGCAAAGCCTTGGCCTGCTGCCTGGGCTAACCTCACACGGCAGGCAGAGGACTTGGGTTCGAGTTAGAAAGCGTATGGGGATGGCAGATTGGATCTGTCAGCTTCCCTCCTCTTCTGTCCTTGGAAGAGTTATTTTCCATTATTATGGATACATAGATTTTTATTTTTTTTTAAGTGTCCTGGCTCTGTGGAGCAAGTGAGATGTAACTGTGTTCTGCTAGCTCCCTGAAGGGTTCCCCCAGCATGGCTGGCTGGGCAGGAGGTTTCTCTCTGCTGAGGTCCTGCCTGTGCTCCCTGGACTGTTCCTCCTCCTGCTCCTATTGCCTGGCAAGTGCCAGACAATTTGAGGGAGCTGTATGCAAAGTGTAGGTGATTCGCATGAAGAAAACTTCCTTAAAATTTTCGACGAAGATTTGACTGGTTCTTCAGTTTGTGTTTTATGTTGGCTGCATACTGTAAAAGTATCACTGATTTACTATTTTTTCATATCCCTACTTTTCTCAGTAAAAGTTTTGCAATATTCGACTTGTGCATTTATGAAAGGATTTGGCAGATGGGAAGGGGAAGCAACAACTCTTCTCTCATCATACATAGAATACACAGTTGGAGAGAAGAAACCGATAAATACCTTTTTTATCTATTCTAGTATATTAGACAAAGGTTTTCTTTGTTTTTCTGCCAACAGCAGCTCTTCCTGACCTTTGTGATCAATATTAGCAGTGAAGTTTCTTTGAGCAGATGTGGAGACTTTGTTGTGCAACTGCTCAACCAGAGTGTGAACGTGGCCTGATAGTGGTTATACAGCCATGAAGAAAGGTATCCACCCAAGGGGGGAATCTTATTTTGCCTCTAATAGAGATGGGAAGGGAGATTAACAGTATTTTGCAAGTCCCTCTGGGATTTGTTTTGGAAAGTGTATGCTTTCTGATCACCTATGTTAGTGAAAGATGGGTAAATTGGAAGTGGTAGAGTTACAGGCGAGGGTTACAGGCATGACTGGAAGTGTGGAAAGCCTTTCTCGTAAGATGAGATGAAGAAATGTTTAACAGGAAAGAAGTTCCAATGAACTTTACTATCTCTAAATCCATCAGAGAGGTAAACATGGAATGCATACAGGACTGTTTAAGCCGAAAGCCAGTGCTGGCAGATGAACGTGTGGACACAAGATGTCAATAAATAAAAACTTATTCAGAATTTGATTGAGCAGCTTAGTCCAAACCCAGCCCAGCTATCTAAACAGGAGCCAATTCAGGGCATGCAGAAATACCTCAGTACTTTTAATGCACAGGGCTTAATGCAAGGCTATTAAAGAGTATGTGCCTGTGGTATTCCCATATATGAATAAAGACTGTACCAGTGGCAGATGGATTTCATGGGAGTGGGAGAACAGAGAACCTGGAATATAATCTGATGAAAGTACTGTGGGCATTCAGTGCAGCTGCAAAATTTATAAATCTAATCCTTATTTCTTAATGAACGGGCATTCAGCTTCAACTGGCAACTTCTTTTCAATTCTGCTTGCCCTTGAAGTTGTGCAGAGCTGTACAATACTGGTGCTGCAGCTCCAGTATGGCTGCAATCATGGTGGAATTTCGCTTTCATGTCCTGCTACTTTTACTGATAGAAGGTCCTGATGTAACATGGTTCCAGGAAAGGAGATGGGTGGCTTTCAAAAAGCTTTGAACATCAGGTCAAACAACAAAGGTGCTTTCCAGAAGTAGTGGATCACTTATCAAAGTGGAGAGGTTTGTATCCAAAACTTTACCAAGGATAATCTCTAGGAAAGAGTATGTTAATTCTTCAGATAATCACAGGCTTCAAAGCAAAATCAGAATGCAAGATAAACTTTTGTTTACACTTTGTCCTAGGAGGAAAAGAATGTAACAAGGTCAGGCTTATACAAATGTTAATTTAAATATTTTAAAATGCCTGAATTTGTGTGCTGGTAGAAGATGGAAGCTATACTGAAATACAAGATAAAAGCTTTTTATATAAGTGAAATCAGTGAACAAATGTGCAATGCCAGAGTAGAAATACTTTCAGTGATAAGGAAAGGAAAATTTAAATTTGGTCATCTGCAACTTCCCAAGTGGCTGTAAAAGCAGCAAATTGCTAGGTCTGCTTGCACCAGGACTCTGGAAAAGGAAAAAGCATGTAGAGAAGGTATTATCCAGCTAATTGCTTGGTAGCTACACTGAAATTTCTTGAATACTGGACCTATGGTTTCCCCTTTCCCAGCAGACATGCTTTTGTGTCAGAAGTTCATGTTTCTTTGGAGAGAGCAGGATGCAGTGAGTCCTGCAGACTTTCATCTGAGCCTTTTCCTCTGCAACAGGAGTCACAGACCTTGTTGGCAAAGGTGTCTTCTGTGATACAACTGAGATTTTTGTGTGGGGTGGAATTTTTTTTTGTTTTAGAGGCAGGTTTTACTTAAATATATTATCAACACTCTTATTTAAGCTTGTGATGTGCTTTTTCCGGAGCTGCTTGGGGGGTACAAGTTGTTTTAATTGTCTTTATGCTAATTCAGAAGAACTGGGAGCTTGTTTCCATCCATCAGCGCTGGAAAGTGAAACAAAAGCCAAGCAAACTTGCAGATGGTTGCAGGTCCTGGATCCCAGCCACTGCCCAATGGCTCTGTCTTTTGCTGCTTACAAAACACTGTGCTGGGTGTGGGAGCGTGGGCTTTGCCTTGCCTGTGCTGGGCTGTGAGTGTGGGCTTTGCCTTTGCCAGGAAGGTGAAGCGCTGAACGTTCCCCGTGGGGTCCCCAGCCTTTGGCCAGGGCTCCCTGCCAGCCACGTAAGGATTGCCTTGGGAGTTCTCCAGGCTTATAAAACACCCAGCTGTTGAACTTTCAGGAGTTGTGTGACTGGGCAGCTGGGAGCTCGGATGGGCTGGAGGATGAGCTGTATTTGACGGGGGAACAATGGTTTCACAAGCGCACACACGTACTCCCCTCACCCCCTTCTGGGGCCATGGGTGTGCACTATCTGAAATCCTGGTGCTAATTAAAAATCACAATGAGACAGTGCACTTAAAAGTGGCTTTTGTTGGTTTGTTTTGTTTTTTGTTGTTTTTTTTTTTTTTAATTTAAAACTTCTCTGACTGGGAACAGCATCTCACACCGCGGCCACTTGCGTTTGGTGCAAAATATGTTGGAGCTGGTTTTTATTGTTCCTGTGGGATTTCAGCCTACTGTGGCAAGGGAAAAGTTAACATGGGCAACAAGAACTAGCTTCCAGAGGGGAAAGTGCTGGTGGGAGGCCAGGAGCTGACTGGAAGAGCCTGGCTGGGAATGGGGCAGAGGGAGCATCCCCGGGCAGGTTGGCAGAGCCCAGAGCACAGCAGAAGTGATCAGTGGGGCTTTATTTAATGCTGGCTGGGTAGTATGGTTTAGTTTCAGTCTCACCCACAAACTGCTAAGCATTTCCTGATTAGGAAGGTCAATATGAAAAAACTTGCAGTGTAAAGCTGTAGTTTTTTTATGTGGACAGTCAAACAGATCGCATGAAGTGATAATTAGTGTTACTGGCCAGGGCACGCTGTCAATTTTAGTAGGAAATCATTAAATAAACACTAGTGAATAGCCAGTATGCTGGTTCTTCTTCCCTTGGAAGAGACCAGGGCACTAACAGAAGTGATGTGTTCCATTATCCCCATTTTGCAGCTGAGAAAACAAGACACAGAGGTGAAAATACTGGAGATACTTTGTTTGGGGCTTGTTTCAGTTGAGGCTGGACTAGAAATCTTACTAGTGCTCTGCACGTGTGTGGGGGTTTCCCTCCCCAAGGCTGCTCTTGAGGAGTGCCTGTGTGCAGTTCCTACCTCTGAAAGCCTCTCCCAGAGGAGGTTTCCTTGGCAAGAGAGCAAAAACTACTTGCCTTTTGCTCAGCACATTGTATTGTATCTGTAGGAAGCCTTTGTACAAAGCTGACTTGCCGTGGGTGGGGGGGGCAAGGACAGTTCCCTTACAAATGCCAACTTTGCAAACTAACACAATTGTCAGTAGGCAGTACAGCCTACACCTGGTTTAGTAAGGTTATAGTTCTTTTTTAGAAAGGATAAAGTTATCTTGGCTGACTTGTAATTTGTATTTCTGGTGGGTGCATGAAGTCATGTTGCCATAAGAGGAGGGAATACTACTCACTTCCCCTGGCTGATTCCATCTACTTCAGTAGCTAATCTTTGGATTTTCATTTCTAATGTTGTGCCCAATTCTGATTTGCCTGGCTCCTACTTCTGCTCCTGTTCTTTAATGTCCAGTCCTTGTTGGCTGGGGCTACATAAAAATGCCAACCCTTTGAGAGGGCTGCTGTGCCATGTGTTAGGCACTCGGTGTTATCAGCTCACAGATTAATCTGTGGTCACTTGGCTGGCCAGCTCTTGATCCATTGGAGATATTTCATGTTGATTGTGCAGAGTGAGCTCTTTTATCAGTGTTGTGTGGTACCAAGTCAGAGGCTGGTTCAAGAACACACATGTGCTCACACAGCTATCTCTCCAACCCGAGGTGTAATCTCGGCCGAGAGCGCACTTGGATTTGTTTGACAGGGTCTGTTTTATAGAGAATGACAATTCTGATTATGTTCCTATCTTTGCATTCCTTATCACTGGAATCCTTCATTGACTTTTGATTGTTTTATCTGAAAGCTGTGTCTTACTAATGGGATGTAATTGCACTGGGCAACCTGCTTCCCTCTCAGCTGCTGGTGCAGGGCTAACACAGTCTCTCTCTGCTGCATCCCTCTGCATCAGTGTGTCCTGTTGTTGGCAATAGGTCAAGCATTTCTTTAAAGGCTCCAATCAAAACTTAATTGAAACATTTTGGGGCTGACTTGCCCACTGGGGTAAGTCAACAAGTGCATTTTGTAGCTCTTCCAAATACCAAACAGAAGAATTCATTAAATTCTTTTCCCCTGCATCATTAGCCCTATTTTCACTTCTGTTTTGCAGTGGGGCTATGCTGCTATTGGAGTTCAGTCCTCCTTAGTTTATTTTAGAATGCAGCTCGTTTTCTGTTTTCTTGCAAGTCATGGTTATTTTTCTTTGTCTGACTTGTCTTGACTTCAGCCTTGGTTTCACTTAACCAAATTTTTGTACTACTTTCCCTGGCTATTCTTAGCTTCTCTCTTTTACCCTTTTTTATGCTGCATTACATTTTTGTCTTCTTACCATGGTATCAGGATTGGATTTTAGTTGAAGTGTCCCTCTTTCTCAAACAAGGGAATCAAAATTTTTCAAGTTGTCTTTTCTGGAAAAACAAAGAAGAGCTTACAGTTGTAGATAAAGTTTTTCGAGTCCGTTTTTCCCCTCAGTTCTCATCAGTTTTGGGGAATTAGCAGTTGTTGTTCTAAACCTAAACTGCATGTACTGACTCCAATTAATCTCCCTCTAATAACATTTGATTGCTGTGGCAACTCGGAAGTTCTCATGGGATGATTCTGACTGGCTCTGTGAAGATGAAACTTGCAGCTGTTGGGTATTGAGTGCACACAAGTCACAGGGACAATGAAACACTGAGGTTTTTTTCACACATCTCATATAGGTTGAGTGTGTATGGTGCAGGAAGTTTTGTTTGCTCTTGAGCTATGTTTGAATTCCCTTTGTGGTGTAAATCAAATAATTCTCTAAGTGCTGTCGTCAGTGGGGGAAGGAAATGGTTTCACAAGTGTTTGCTGTGCAGAACTTTGCGGAATAGTTCAAGTAGTTAAACAAAATGATACTAAGGAGCACTGAGGTTTGTGCTCCTTAGCTGAGGATATTAACGATATTAAGGAGGACTGAGGTGCTCCTCAGTGCTCTGCTATGTGTGTGTGGCAGCTTGCTCTGAGCTGTGCACATCCTTAGCAGGTGATGTGCCAGTTAAAAGAACCAGCTCAACCACCTGGTTTTCATTTAAATTACATGTTCTCCTTTTAGCTACCTGTCCCAAGAACTAATTTTCCCTCCTTTGAAGCTGTCTCTGCTCCTGTTTCTCATGTTTGAAGAGACGGGCTTGCACATTCCCTGTATGAAAGGGCATCAAGAAAGATCTTCCCTTTCTGCTCTCAACAGCTTGAGGCAGAGATCTGTGTTTTTTCATATTTACTCACTGCAAAGCAGGTTGCACTGGGTAGCAGCCTGGCTGTGACAGTGTGTGCAGCAGGAGCACATTGAGCCTGTAAAAAGGGACAAGGATTCATCTTGGCTTCTCCCATGGACAGGGCATCCCTGGCAGCCCCCATGGCCTGCATCTCCTGCTTTGTTTGAATTCTGCATTAACTCTGTGTGGTAAGAGTATCTCCTAATTACTCACTGCTAAAACTTGGTGTTTAATAGCTACTTAGAGGCAGAGCTTGGATGGGAAGAAAGAGTTTATAGATAAAAGTTGGTCATTGCTTGTTAATTAAAGTCTGTCTTTTCTCAGGGATAATTAGTGCAGCATTGGCAAGAGAGAAACAAAAGTTCAGACAGGACACAGCTGAGCTGTAATCTGCTTATGTTAGAGCCTGAAATAGCAAAGGGTGTGTTTGACTTGAAGTGCTTGTCCAGGGATCTTTTACCCCTGTCCTTATGGGGGAAGGGATAGCAAGCTTTGAAGTGCAGGCACAGCTTTAAAGCTGGAATTCCAAAGTATGAATGGATAACAGAAAGGTAACAGGTACCTTAGAGGTGTGTCTTGGATTCCAGGTGGTGGAAAGAAATACTGGATTATTGACATATCCTTTAATGTGCTGGTTGGAAATCTCAATGTCTCTCTACTGGGACACATCCAAAAAAAAAAAAAAAAAGCGTGCTGAGATCTGGAGCAACAATTAATGAGACGTGTTTGGTTTTTTCACCCGAGAATGTGGCTCTGGGTTGTGTTTCCCTCTGTGTGTGTGTGAGTGGAGGTTCTGCCCTTACAGCAGTGGCTCAGCTGGGCTGCCAGGGTCACCCACACCGGGGCTGCTGTGCCCTCACTGTCCCCTGTCACATCCTGGGGCTGGGCTTTGTCTGCCCAAGGCTGCCTGAAGGAGTGCAGTGTAGGCATGAGAGAGGGCTGGGATGCCAGACTGCAGATGGGAAGGTCTGTGTAATGCAGAAGGAATTCCAAGCATCTTTTTGGTTAATTCTGTTTTTTAGAGGACTGTTAATGTGGCTTGATGGGAACTTGCATGAGTGCAGCTTAGGGCTTCTTGAGTATTTCTAAAAATGGTTTTCTAAAGTCTCACTTAAAATTTCTTTAAATTGACTATTATTGTACTTAAGACAATTCAAAAAAGCCCAATCTTTTAACCCTTATTAATTTTCATTAAACTATTGATAATACCTTGGCAAATAATCTGACATTTAATCTATTTTACTCCTAATGAGAGAGACCCCTGAGTCCATCTGATTCAATTAAATTCATGCATTCCTACTCAATAACTGAATTTTACTGAACTTAGTATACTGTACTGAAAATGCCTTATTTTTAATAACAATTGCTTTGATTTTTATAAGGAAAGACATATTCCCATTGTATTTTCAAATGCTACAGCATTTCTCTGCAGAATGTGCTGGTGCTATTTCCAGGACACCTGGGACGATTTGGAATGCTAAGTGTTGTGATGGTGACATATAATTAAAACAACTAAAGCCAGCTTATCATAAGCAAACTTCAGAAATGTTCATTGTATTTGGCACTTAGTGTTGAAACTGAATTTGGACAAATGTCTGAGGGGACTTTATATCCTCTGAAATGCTCCATTACCTGTTTTGTTTCCCTCACTTTCCTACAGATGCTTGTTTTCTGTAGTGGTTGCTCAGGTTAGAACAAAAATGGGAATTTGACAGGCATGTAGGTGGCCTTTTTCTCTGATGCATATCAGCAGAGCTTCATTGTTTTCAAGATATTTATCCCTAAAACACTTAATGTTTCTAAGCTGTTCAAGTTGTCAGTGATCTGATCAGCTTGGATGGCTCGTGTTCAGATTGTACAGTCATGACTGAGAATGTCAGTGCTGGAGTGTGTTTGAGTGGCAAAGAAATGCAGTAATGGGGATGAAGGTTTTGAAAGAAATTATCCCCTGATGAATTATTACCTGTCCAATTTCTCAAGAGGCTTAATGACTTTGCAGATTGAGATGCAGCTGTGAGAGTAAATGCTGAGTATACAGGAGAGTATAGAATTTCTGTTGGTATTGGAGAAAACCTCAAAAAGCTTTCTTTTTTGATATAATGTCTTCAAATGAATTGTGTTGCATGACATTGTCTTGAAGGAGGCTTTGAATCTTGGGAATTTGGTTCAAGTTTGTCATTTAACTTCAATGGACTAAAAAGATTTCAGTGAAATTCACTGGAAAGACTTTAACCATTTTGTTACTTTCCTAACTTTTTCTCTTCAGTTTTACTCAGCAGTGGTGCGTAGTTGGATTGTTTAGATTAAATTAGCAAATGGCATGGTTTTTTTATAGGTCTGTAGTGTGTTGTACACTTGAACTGAAGTTATATAATTAGATACTTCATTTTGCTTCCATTCTACATCTTTTAGCTAATTAGCTACTTGGGTTGCCTTATTTTGCATTATGTTGTTTTGATTTGATTAAGTACACTTCTCTAAGGGTACAGAATTAAGAACATACTAATTGCACAACGATTTTGGCATGTGTAGGTTGCCTCAGTGTCACCTAAGGACAAAGATTTCTCTGCTTACATAGTTGGCTCTATTCTTTTTGTGCCCCGTGGGCAGATGTGTCAGAGCAGACACTGTGCTCTCCAAAATCCCTTCCTTGCTCCTGCAGTCTAGTCAGAGCTTGTTGGCAGTGTCTAATGCAGCTACTTGCCCTTGGAAATGTCTTGATTTCAGCTTTTAAATGTTCAGACCCACTAGTTTGGTGAAGTTTGGAGGGTTGGTGGTGGGATGGAAAGGTGATCTCAGAGCAGAGACCCAAAGGTGGTGTGAACACAACACTGTGAGTTGTGCCTGGAGAGGCCAACAAGCTTCACCTGTCATGAGGTGGAAGGGCAGTTGTGATGCTCTCTGCTGGCTGGGAGTAAATTCTGATTGTGGGCATTGCTGGGACTACAAAACATTTGAGTACAATATTTCTAGAAGCAAGTTTCCCCCAGGCACTGAGTGTTCCGGAATAAACATGACTTTATTATAAAGTGCTTGCTCTGTGCTTGTGAGCGGATCAAGACGTCCTTTTTTTGCATTTTACTTTGAACATCAGTTATTGATGTGAGGCACCGAGTAGGCTCTAACCTGTGCCAGCTAACAAGGGGAAGCCAACAGAAATGAGAAACATTACAATTAAACTTTTGTTGCTGCAGTGCTGACTGAAGCCTGAGTGTGTCCAAGCATGTGGTGTTCAGACAACATACATATTTCTCTCTGTGGAACTGCTTTTCAAAGGAAATACTTGCTCTTATGAAAACTCTGGCCATAGTCAAGTAAATATCTTTAGGTGTGCTCTGCCACAAGAAGAGGTGCAGGTGGTATCTCTTGTGAAAGTCATGATTTCTCTCTTCTACCCCATGTTGCTGTTTAAAACTTTAATTGTATATTTATATTTGGTCTCAGTTAGTCAAACTCCCTTGAATATACTAATACCTGTGTCCAGGTATATAATGGGCAGTGTTGCTGGATGTTGTGGTGGTCACTGGGTGTGGAGTTGAGCGTTGCCCCAAGACAGAGTTAGGAGAGTCAGTACCTCCGTGTCCATGTGCTGACACCAGGGCCAGTGCACAGGGACCTTCCCCTGGAATGGATCTCCTCTACCCATGAACTTGTCAGATGTTGCAAGTGTAATTAATTGGAGGGAGAATATCCTTTGGCTAAGGCTGTATTAGGACATTCCAAGAAGTTCATAGTTTTTGGCATTATAAAAATGGTAGCTGGCTTTGAGGTCTTCTCCAGGAGCATTAGCCTCTTGTTGTCTCCAGTAAAACCACAGTGATTTGGTGTTCTTGTAAAGAAAAGATATTTGAATAGAGACTAGGGAAGATGTAAAGAGTAAGCGTGTTTTATTACTGAGGCTAGATTTGGATGCCTGCTAAAAGAATAAGTGGCACGTAAAAACTTTTAGAGAAATTTAGAAAGGTCCAAATGTCATGGCTGCAGTTTTGTGCTGTCAGAATTAGTGCTTTTATTTCTTGAAATGCTTTCTCTTTTTTTCCCTGTGGAACAGATGCCCTCATTCCCGAGTTGGCAGCCTTGGCTCTACCTCAGCTGCTCCTTTGCATTTAGCTTTGGATGTTGCCTGTTCCCTTCATAGGAAGGGACAGAAAGCTACTGAAGTGTCAGAGTCCCTTAAAGAGATTGAATCCTGATTTAGTGGGTGTTTGTAAGGATTTTTATGCCTTTGATTATGAGATGTGAGCTGCTGACTACTGCGAAGATGTTAGATGTGAATCCTCAACTTTGATATTGTTTCATGGAGCTTACAGGTGGTCGGGTAGGGAAGAGTTGCTCAGCAGGTCATGGCGTCATTTTCCCCAGTATCTATGTTGTGTAATTTAGGTGACTTCATTAAAAAGTTTGGGATTTCTGTACAGTTGCTGTTGCCCACAGAAGCCCAGTTAACAATGTGTTTGTTGGGCCCCTAACTGGTCTCATGGGGATGCCAGTTTAGGGGTGGGATGCTTGAAAAGCTGTCAAACCTTCATTTACAACAACCTGACCCATTCCAGTGGGTGAATTAGCTCTATAACAGGACAGTGGTGGAGCTCCCCAGCATGAACTGGATCCTTGCTGCTCGTCCCAGCTCTCCTGGTGCCTGTGCTGCTGGCAGCTGCCTGCCACAACTGGGATCTGGCTCTGGAAGTGGGACAGGATGTTTGCTTTTGTGGAGTGCAGTTGTTGAGGAAATTAAACGAGGGGATCTCTGAAAGGGCAAGCCACCTACATCAGATTAGGCCATTAAGATGAGGGTTGTGGGCATACTTTAAAGCACCTTATCAGGAGACTTTGGGGAGGATGTGCTGCTGATAGCCAGCGGTGCTTGGAAAGCTGCATTACATCACATCTCTTTGGGGCTGAGTACACAGAAAAGGGAAATCTTGAAGAATTCTGAAGGAGCTGGTCTCTCCAAAGCTGTGATGCAGGAATCCTGGGGGGAAATGCAGGGGGAGGCCCTTCCTGGCCACCCCAAGGCGTTGCACAGGCTCTCGCATGCCGGCAGCTGGCCTGGGCAGTGGCAGAGCAGGAGGAATGCGCAACATTTCAAGTGTCATAAAGCTGGATATCCTTTGCTCAGGATATTTCCTGTCCTCAAGAATTTATTTTTCAACAATATTATTGCCAGAAAATCCACAAAATGGAAGTAGGGGAGGGAAACTTGTATACTGCAGAAGATGAGCTCCTAATTTTCCCATTTAAAGTGAAGAGATAAGCTTTGGATAACAGAAAAACACACACTCCTTATGTAGTGGTAAACCACCAGCATGCCCAGTTGCACATGGAATATTCAGTGAATTCTGTTTATTGCTGTCAACAATGTACAGCAATTCACCACTAGTTCCTTATAAAAAGGAGACTTTTGAACACTTGATGAAAATTGTATCTAATCCCACAGAGGGCTGAGCCTTGGGACAGGGACAGCCAGAGCAAAGCTCTCCCCACTGACTTCCACCAGGCTCTGTTGCATATTTTACCTTTGCGTTGGTTAATGAATTAAAGCCTAAATCATAAGGCAGGATTGAATTGGTGATCTGTGATATGGTTAATCCCACAGTGAAAGTAAAGTGTGTTTAGCACTGCTGCCACGGCTCCCCCATTGATGGCGGGGCCGGAGCAGCAGAGAAGTGCTTGTGGCTTCCTGCTAGGAAAATACCTTTGTGAGGCTGTTTGTATATGCTTCCTTCTGTAAACTACAGATAGAATTCACTCGATCCCATGAATGTGGCTGTGTGTTCTGGGGTAGCTGTTGTGAACAAAGACCTTCAGCTACTAAATACAATGAGAATTTATTGTTTACCGTCTATTTTCCTGTTTGTGTTTCTAGCAACGAGTATTTTCATAAAGGATTCATTTTCCTGTAAGTTTCTCGAACTTAGCAACGTGTATTTGGCAATTCAGTAAAATTTGTGGGAGGAAGGCAGTGTAATGAAGAGGTGAGGCATTAGTGAAGTACCCTGTTCCTATCTTCCCCGTGCTAATAAAAAGAGAAAAGAATTTTGTAAGTGTGTGGCATTCTTAAGGTTTATAGCTGGAATTTGGTTTTGGAAACATGAGGATTATGGTGTGTGTTAAATTTAACCCATTCTCCCTGCACTCCTAGCACCCAAGAGAAGGTTTAAAGAAAACTGAATTTATACCATGCTGAGGTTGCACTTTTTGAGGCCGGAGCAACGTGTTATAACAGAAATCCAAGTTGATGAGAACGTTTTAGTCGTGATGCAAAAATGATCTGGAATCCTTGGTATGTGCCAGTGGCAGGAGCTGTGCTCCCTGGAACGCCTGTGAGGCTCTGGCATGCGGGCGTGCTGGGAGTCAGGGCTCAAGGACACCCTGGCAGCCCCACGGGATTTGGTACCAGGTTAAATCCAGGGAAAAAGGGAGGGAGAATTCGAGATTTTTCTCGGCTGCTTTAGTAGTTCTTTGAACTTGCTTATTTCTGAGCGCGGCTTAAAGCATTCCAAGGGTCTTAGGATAAATGAGGTATTTGTACCATTATGTAGATGAAGGTGTATATGTATGTGCCTTGTGATTGTGAGGTGATAGCAAACTGCTGTGATTAGGTATGGGAAGAGCAGCACCCTGAATGAAGCCCACAGGAGATAAAATTGCCAAGGGAAGCTGGAAAAGTAGTTACCAGATTTATTGCATTGATGGAGAGTGGCCTGACACCATTGTACTGAACAGAACCCACCTTGATTTGGTGTTGGTTCCACTGGAGATACTGAGTTTGGAACCGGCTGGGATTTCTGTGCACCTGTTCTGCATGTTCATATCTTCTTGCCACTGATTAGGTTTCTTGAATTCACACTTTAAAAAATCTTTGTGATCTCTACCTTGCGTTGACTATGTACTGTACTGATTTTAACATAAGTGCCTAAAATAAAGACTTTATCCTTTGTCTGGCGTAGCTATTTCTATTTGGGATGGGGAGCTGACTTGCTGTAGTTCTACATTACCAGTTTGCCAGTGACTGAGTAACTTGATGACAAATGTAGATCCCTGTTACAGTATCAGTTTCAGGTCTGACAGCTGGTGTATAATGTTTTACTGCACTACATTTTTTTTCCTGTACTGATTCTTCCTAGAGGGAATGGTGCCTTCTGAGAGTGAAATTCCGGTCTGTTATCTGGTCTGAAAATCCTACTGGCTCATCAGCAGAGTATCTGTGATGTTAGATACCTCCACATTTCTGCATTTTTTGAAATCAGCTTTCTGTTAATCTTCAGGAATTCTTAATCCTCAGTGATGCTTCAGTATTAATGCTGTAAGCAGAATGCAGTCAGGGATTGTACAACTGCCTTTTCTTTGTTTATTATTAGCCTAAGTACTCTGTCTACAGGTAGGAGGCTCAACCCACTACTGTTTGTCATAAGAAGTAAATTACTAGTAACAGACTGACTTTCCTTAATTTGATCAGTTCAAGAAGTGTTCAAAAAAAGCCTTGAAGACTAATGTACCTTGACATGTTCTTAATAATAAACATGTTACAATCTGCTCAATTTAGATTAATATGGGTAGCTCATCTGTTAGTTCAGACCAAGTACTCTTTCGAGATTTCTGTACCACTAATGTATATCCATGAGAAGAGGGGAAAATCAGAGCATCTCTTCAGCTTCAGATTTAAAGACAAAAGTTGCAACAAGTTGAGGTTCTGATGGAAATAATAATAAATCTTGTTCTGCACTTCCTTGAATAGAGAAGATGCTGAGGGTAAAGCCGCTGGTAGTTGTGCTGAATTTCACAGCGCTAACTTGTGAGTATTTAAAGCTGTGGTGCACAGTGATGACTTTGTGCAGAGCTGTAGCACTGACTTGGATGTGCTGTGCTCTGGCAGGCTCCGTGAGCTGTGAGGTACCTCTGGCACCTGTGGGATGCTGAGGGGCAATCTGTGATTTGGATTGTTCATAGCAGGGCTTGATGCAGCAGCACCTGGGAACACAGAGTGAGATTAGAGAAGAATCAAGCTGTTGATGTTGCATCTGTGGTGATGGGAAAAAATAGTCCAGATTCATTAAGGATGAGGGAATTTCCTTAGCACTGGGAGGAGGATGAGGCACTGAACAGGTGTTTGGTATTGTGGGTTTCTCTGTAGCATGCACCTCTGCTCATGTTCTCACCAGCTGGTTAAGCCTCCCCTGAACACCCAGGCTGCTCTTCTGTACCAACCTGGAGGTATGATTAGGGACTAGAGAGAAATGGGAGGAGGAATATGCTCATATGAGAGCGTGAGTGGGAGTGCATTTTTTTTTCACAGGTCTATTACTTTTGGGAATATTTATAAAAATTATTGTATGGACGTGTCATCTTCCTCCCCTGCCCCAAGAGTAATATGCCATGGTGTAGGTAGAGAATAATATCAGTTTCTTATTTTTTGAACCAGATATTGACATGTTAAATGATAAAGTGTCCTCCCCTTAGAAACTGGGGAACAAATGTAATCTGCTTGAATCTCTGGACCTGTGAAGCCTTCAGCTGGGAGAACAACTGGTGTTAATGGGTAGGTGTTTGCCACTGATTAACTGTGTACTGTATTGTTAAGGTGGGTATCTGTGTGGGCTCTGTGCTGCCAAAATGTGACTGAACTGGGTCAGAATGTAAATATTAAAGAGCTGAGATTGTGCCGTACTTTCGGTGATAACACCTGGGTGTTCCAGCTTATTCACACAAACTGAATATGCCTCCACAGAGCTCCCTGGGAGTAAAATCTTGTTGGGTCATGTGTCAGTTATATCATTCAGGTAAAATTGAGCACAACTAAATTTGACTGGGAAAGTTTTTTCCCTTGCTCAAGTGCTAATGTGGTCAAAACCCTACAGGCAAACTCCTGCATTTGCTGATATTCTGATCTTTCTTCCTCCACTGTCAAAGTAAAGCTGCTGTCAAGCCACGTTGAATTTTTCAGATTTATTTATATACATATATACTATATTTGACCTCGACTCAGTGTAGCAGTCTTTGCTCCATCAGGATTTCTATGAATTTTTCTTGCAGCAGGCAAAGTGAGATGCATGTCCAATAAATGAAAAGGCTGTCCGGGCATGTGGTGGTAAAATGCTTTATATTTATGAAAGATACGGTAGGGAAAAACCTCCAGAGAATTAGCCTTTCTTGTAGTTTCAGTGTTTTTTATCACTTGGCTTTCTTCCAGTTGAGTTATGAGATGGGTTTTCTTATATTTGAAAGACCTGGGTGTTTTGTTCTCACCTGTTTATTGAAATTCTGTGGGTGAAGTATATATTTGTATCTTTTCTCCAACCCCCCCAAAACTGCTTGCTGTTAAGGTAATTTTCCCCCCTCCTGTATGCTAACCAAACTCATTTCTTGAAATTCAGCTTTACATATTTTGGGATGCAAGGCTTATGTTTTTCTTTGCCTTTCTGAAATACTTTAATTTTTGAATTCTAGCTAGAATTATAAATAAAAATTTTATCAGAGAACATGGTAGGAGCTTTTTAAAATTATCTTCCCAGAAAGCTGAAATTCTGTGAATGGTCATTGCTAAAGATTTTGTGTAACAAGACTCAAAGATAAGCTCTGCTTTGTTTATGATGAATTTATTGCTTCTAGTCTGCTCTGAGCTTGTACAATGGATCTACTCCATGTTGTAAAGGGGCAAACAGGTTGTTTATGCCAGCCTGGGAAAAAGATGAAGTTGGAATGGTGTGGTGCATCCATGGGACTGGGGATGCTGTTACAGAGCCAGGGAGAGGGAAGGACAAACTGTGGTGTCTCACAGAGCAGTAATAAAAGTGCATCTGTCTTAAAAAGTCACAAACTTTTTTTCCTCATGACAAACCTTAGTAAGACCAGCCTCTACAGAGAACAGCTTGGAACAGGCTGCCCAGGGAAGTGGTGGAGACACCAGCCCTGCAGGCACTGAAAAGATGTGTAAATATGGCATGTAAGGACATGGTTTAATGGTAGAAATGGAACTGCTCAGTTAGCAATTGAACTCAGTGGTCTTAATGGCCTTTTCCAACCTGGACAATGCTGATTTTTTTCTTTCTGTGGATTTCTTACCAGTAATTGAATAGACTCTCGACTCCTGCACATCTAAAATTTGGTAACTGGTTACAGAAATTAATTTCTCTAAGTGTAACAAGGGCAAATGAAACTTCAGGTACATGTGACGTGAAGCTTGAAAGTTGGTTTGCTTTCTGCTGCTTGCCTATTTAAGTTTTTTTGCTTGACTGGAATTTTGTCATCTAAAGGATTTGGAAAGTTCACTTGAGCTTCAAGGGTTTAATTAGCTTCATTGGAGCTGTGTGTGCTTGTATCAATAGGGAAATATAAAGAAGCATGACTGTCCCCTTTTTGATTAAATACAAACTTGACATTAAAAAAAAATTCAGTTTGCAGGAATTTACTTTCCTTTATTTAGCTCACCTTGGTTCTTATTATTGGCTCATATATATATCTTGACTTTCCACAGCTTTCTTTGAAGCCCCTTAGTATTACTGCTCATACCTGAAAGCTGTTGTATCAAAGTCAATAGGTGAAATATTAGGAAACTTTAATTAACAAAGACTTGTAACTTATTAATGAGTAACTCCTGTAACTGGTAGGATTGGGGCTGCTCTGTTTTGACTTCACCCAGGGTGGGAAGAGCATCTGTCCTGCTGGCCCCATGCCTTGAGCCTGCCTTTCAACCAACGCCTCTGGGTTTGGTGTAGTTTTAGGTGTTGTAGGTTTCTCAGTTCATAAGACAAACTGTTCAATACTTAAGTGTATTTATTGTTATCAAAGACCAATACAATTTATGGAGAATCATTTTAATCTTTCCATTGGCTGAATGATTTGGCTGAGTATGGGAATGCATTTAGGAGGGTGAGGATTAACAGTGAAAGTGGATACGGACCCCCTGAGTGCTGGGACACCCCACTGGATTCTCCTTTCTGTATAAACAGAACTTTGTTTCTCCTCCAGTCTGTGTTACAAACTGTGCCCCACTTCAGACAGGTAGCAAACCCCAAAAGTTTTCCGTTTAAAACCATTTAATCAATAACCTGAGCTTTGTAGCTGCAGCAGGTGATGCATTTAGCGCAGCATTTTCTGTCTAAATAGAGACTCATTGTCTCCCCACCCTAAAGAAAGCAACCTGCCTGGTATTGTGCATTTAGAGATTTAGGGTTTTTTCATTCATTGATGGTTTATTATCATTGGAGATAAAAATCTGATGCCTGGAGTGGGAGAGACTTCTTTCCTGTAAGGTCCTGGATACCAAAATTACTCAATCAAACATGGAACAATGACTTGACTTTGTGTGCAGGGTTTCTTTATTGTTGGTGAGTTTCAGGTCTTTGTTTAATGTAAATTTTTGTCTATGTCCAGTTAGGAGAAGCCTTCATAGGTGGCATACTGTCTTCATTTTCATGAAGCAGGTTAAAAAAGCAGATAAATCCTGAAAAATGTACTTAATGCAGTGTGAAAGTGAGGGATGGTGTAATAATGTTTTTTCTCTTGATGCTGGAAAGTTATGGCATGTTGGAGTTTGGATGGTGGGTTTTGGGTTGGTTTTGCTGTCACTGGTGTGGTTTGAGCGCTTGGATTTTGTGAGCAGGATGACAATGAGGGGCTCAGCTTTCCTCCTCCATGAGAAAGCTCTGGGGCAGCCTTGCAGAGGTGCTGCCCCGTGTGAATGCTGCTCCTGACTCCCAGGGAGGAATGGGAGATCTCTGTGGAGCTCTTTCCCACAATAACACAATGAGCCACTTTGTCAGCCCGGAGTCAGGTTAGCGGGGAATGGCGACAGCAGCCCAGTTTGTGTTGCACAAAGGTGTGCTGAGACCTTGTTAGAAATGGGATTTGGTATGCAGGCTTTTCAAGAGCTGCAGATTGATATGGTAGATAGCCTTTTTTTTTTTTTTTTCTGCCTCGTAGTTTAATTAGGGGTAAAAAAAAAAAAATGATCCCCACCCCATTGATTCCACTAGATTCCCCATTGCACAGGAACTCCAGGAGAGATAACCAAGGTCTTTGTGGTATTATTGCAGAGAGATTATTTGAGAGAGCAGAGTGGAAGGGGAGGGTATTTATCGACAAATGCTGTGCTTATCAACCTGTAACCATGATTAATACTTTGGCTATTAAGTGGAGGAAGAAAGCAAATAGATGAAGCATACCTGTGCCTTATCTGACTTTCACCTTTGTGCAAGAATGTCTCTTTGCATAGAGGTTCTGCCCGTGTCCCTGGGCACGTTCCTGGGCTTGCAGCACTGATCTGGGGGAATTCAGGACTTAATAAAAGTATTACGAGTGTAAAGATGTGCTCTAGTGCAAATGTTTGCAGGATCAGGGCCCAATTTGTAGACAGGTGTAGGTCTAGATTGAAGGGAGTTTCTCCTCCTCACACAAATTGCTTCAAGCAAATAGAAGGTTATTCCAAATGTGTTTAAACTTACTGAAGATCTTGCTAGAGCGTGTGAATTTTACTTGCAAATTGCTTTTGTCAGAAGCAGTGCAGAGTACAGAGAACCTGAAAAGGGTGATCATTTAGTTAGGAAGTGTGCAATTTGGCTCTGCTGTGTAGATTGGCTCTTTGCACTTAGGAGACCAATTTGTGTGCTGGGTGTCCCAATTTGTGGAGGGAGGGCTGTTGGACCCCTGGCATCCTCCTCTCCTTGCCCTGGCAATGGGACACCACAGCTGGAAGAGCTCTGTGCTTTCCTGACCTGTGGAAGGGCAGATGTCATCAGAGAATCACAAGAGTGGTTTGGCTTGGAAGGAATCTTAAATCTTCTCATCCCATCCCTTGCCATGGGCAGGGATGCCTTCCACTATCCCAGGTTTCTCCAAGCCCTCTCCAGCCTGGCCTTGGACATTTCCAGGGATCCAGGGACAGTCTGTGCCAGGGCTTCACCACACTCAGACAGAAGAATTTCTTCCTAATGATATAATCTAGGTCTTCTCCTGACTTGTGATCTTCTAGAAAAGCACAGAGATGCTGAGTGCAATTGGGAGAGTGCGTTGTACAGTTGGCAATTAAACAGCTCCCAGAACTCTCTTAACTCAAATGTCTCTGAGGGTGGACAAGCAGCAACAAATTAGTTTGAAATGTTAATTGCTGCTTGTATTTTTGGAAGTGCATAAAATAATTTCCCTTGAAAAGAGAAAAAAGTTTGAAGTAGTTGCTATTTTAAAGCTGAGTTGTGCCAAAAACAGCACCACCAAAAATATTGGGAAAAAAGGTAATTGGCCACTATTGTGCAGGAAGAGTTAAATTCAGCCTATGGCTGCTTAGAAGAATTAGTGTGAAATAGTGTGAGAATTGTGTGCTTGAAAACTTCTCTATTTTTGCAGCTACATCCCTCATGAGTCCCTTTATCCGTTGTGATTAATACGGAGGAAGGTGAGGAAAGAAAGGTGTGAGAACAAAGAAGGAAAGGAATATAAATAGCAAATATGACTGACTTAATTTTCAGATTCAAGAAGCAGCACAGAAAAACCCACATGGTGAGAGTGAGTTGTACACAAGTTGTCTCTGCAGCTTGCTGTAGCCGTGGTGTGTTTGCATGTTTTGGAATTGATTTTTGAGCAGCATATAAATTTGCTGCTCTGATATTATTTGCAGAAGTGAGAATGCTTTTGAACCATTGGATTAGCTTGTCTGCCTGTGGCTTTCTGCTCAGCCATATCTAATACAGGCCTAATAAAAATTTTGAAGGTCTGTTTCACTCGTGGTGTATTTTATTCCCTTAAATCTAGTTACACCAGGTTTGCCCATGAATGTGACGGCCCTCAGGCACTGCACACCCCAGGTGTGGGTGGTGCTGGGATGAAGGCAATCTTGCTTTTCCTACACCAGTTTTCACAAGGTTTCCCCCTCGAAAACCAAGGGGGAAAACCCCTAGTGGGGTGAGGTTTTCCATTGGTAAAAGATTCCTTTGTGTGCCAGGTTGCTTTATTCCAGTTGTTTCATCAGAGCTATTATCTGCTGATTAGTTGTACTTGCCTTGTGAAATAAGACCCTCCTGCATGATGCAGTTTGACCTGATATCCCCATTCCTGATGCTCATTTCTGGTACGTATTTGAAGTTACTTGGTTATTCCATTTCTTCCTAGGGTTAAACTAGGAACAAATTCTTAGTAGTTTTTCTGTTCCTGAATGACAAACATTTCCTATGAGGGGTGTGCAGCTGGTTACAGCACAAATTTGTTGTTCTTTAAGATAACGGAGTTTCAAGCCTGGAAAATTTGAGGTCAAATTTTAGGTCTAAATAAATGCAAACTACTGAAAATCTTCATATCATTACCCTTTGGATTGCTGCCTTGGGAATCTAACCAGTGTGGGGAAAAAAACAACGTTAACTTTCCTTGATCCTGCACGGAATTGAACACTGCTGATAATTCCATCTTCAGAGATGGAATGTACCACGCACATTGAAATCTGTTGTTGTTTAAAGTAAACTAGAGGGGAATAAACCCACTGATTAATGACAGTGGTTAAGTTTTGAGAGGATGTTTATGCTTTTCAGCTTGCTGGAGATAGGATCCAGCTACTGTGGCCTTTTCTGTGAAATGGCACAGAGAGCAAAGCAGCAGGCATTTCACTACCTCTTCATAAAATGCCAGTGGACTGTGTGTATGTATTCCCTCTAATCCGTTTTCTTTTGTCATAACAGATTTTTAGAATTGCATGTATTTCTTCAAAATTGTTATGAAGAAGCCCGGCTGTTTGGATGCTTCCAAATTAATCTACCGTGTTTGTAATTAAACAGAGAAAGAATGTGTTCAGGTTTCAGTGGCGCTGCAGACGGATGTGATTTAACTAAACTAATGAAGGCACATCAGACAAGACAAATTCCAGACTGTTTGTGCCTTGACCAACCATCTGTGCACATACCTCCAGGTACTGCTCATGTCTCAAGAGGCTTTTCTACATGAACAATTATTACCACTCCTCTTTGAATTGGAGTGGCAAGCCATGGCAGGAGTCTCCTGAAAGCAGCTATATTTACCACTCTGCTTTGCAGTGAAAAATAGAATTGTGATATGTATGTTTTAATTAATCCTGAATTTCAATGTGTGCTGTACAAAATACAGTAGGAAAATGGGGCAGTGTGTGAGTTTTGGCATCTCTTGCACATGAATTCCAGCATCAGCAGGAATGTGCAAAAGGAGCATTCCTGATTCAGGGCCTTCCTAGTGGGTTGTAGATCCATATTAAATTCTTAGTGTCTGGGAATATGTGTGTACAAATAAGACTGTGTATACATATTCTCCTTGTACTCGCAATTTTTTTTCCTAGTTATTTTTCTTTCTTATTCAAAAGATTATTCAAAATTACTCTGGACAACCAGCCATTTCTTCAGCTATATAATAACCAGCAGTAACATGATTTGACATGCCAGACTTTGATAGGATTGTTCAATTGCACATATAATGTCCTGGAAAATAACAAATAATTTCAGGACTATTTCTCTTTATGGAAGAAGAATAAGATATGCTGCAGGTAATAGCTTCTGTGGGTAAGTGGTAAGGGGTTTTTTTGGTTTGTTTTTTTTTTTTTTTTTTTTTTCAGGCTGGAAAGAGAAAATTCTTCCATTTTAAGTTTATACTTGTGTGCGTTTCAAGTATTTTTTTAATCGAGGCTAGGATTGAAGGTGGTGTAGTTTCTTACTCTTTTTGCAGTGTGTTCCCTTCTATTAAGGTAGAATACCCCTAAATATGCACTTCAGGAGTAAAATGTGTGTTTAGCACTGAATTTTAGTTGTATATTAAATGAACCTGGGTATGTGGAGTATTGAAAACTCTCTGTCCTTGCCGAAGTACAACTTCTGTAATTCCAGATGATTGCGATAAAAAAGCAGAACACTTTGTTCAGGAACTTTTAATGGTCTGCTGCAGGGAAATAAAAATCCAGTCTTTGCAAAGAACAGTCACAGGACTCAATATTCACAACTCCTGTCGCCTCTGCCAGGTTCTCTGCATTCGTCTGCCATAGCTGGAAGAGATTCTTTGGCTTTGTAGAATACAGAAGGTAGGAAGAAAATCACAGAAAGAAAAATGTTCTTGGCTTCCAGCCCTATAAATAAGCATGGGTGAAGAAACCTTCTAGGAAAAGTAGAATTGGGTATCTTGATGTGGTTCACTCTGCTTTAGGAATTTCAGGAAAACTGACGTAACCTGTTGGGTCACGTTGTTTGACCATACATGGGCATTGGGTTTTAGATAGTTACACTTCATTCTTCTGTGTGTTTTAATTTTCTCTCTAGTGCCATGTGCAACTAATTTATGTATTACTAATTCACATATTGAATTAATTTAAGGAAATGGAGTCATCTCAGGGATCAGTAGAAGGCTGCAGTACTGAATTGAAAATCAAGTTTGCAGCAGTAACTTGTGGACATCAAACGATTTGGAAGTTTGGTTTGGGGACAGAGACATCAAACTTGGATGGGTGTTTCTTCCTTGCTCCACAGCAAAGTGGAAAGCTGTGATTTCCATATTCCTGGAGGAAGCTAGACAGGGAGATGCAGCCTCTCACTCCTTGTTGGCGTTGTTGTGACCTGTCCCAGCCAAACCTAGGGAATGTAGACGCACAGGAAATATCTTTTTAAAATTTAAATATAGTCAGCTTTCTAGACAAAACCCCAAATTTGAGTTAGTACCTGAAAAAAAGGGCTGTGGGTTAGTATTTGGCAGTTCATATTTTAGCTAAGGAAGAATTCTCATATCCTGGAATGTGACCTGGCTCTTTGAGCTGTGTCTGGTGTTTTCTTCTATCGATGTTCCCAGTTTGCAGGAAAAAAAAATTTTATTCAGACCTCACTTTCTTTGTATTAATCAGCTTTGCATCCCCGGAGGGAGGAGGAGCAGTGGGCTTTAGGAGGGGTGTGAAAGCACAGCTAATAAATCTGTTTTAAGTAGGATGGGTGAGCAAATAAGCTCAAGAAGTGTGTGAGGCCCGTGTTTCCAAAGGGTTTGGCTTTGCAGTGAAGTCTGCCAGCCTCATGGTAGATGTCCTCACTCTGCCTGGAGTACATCTTTGTGAAATTCTGCCAAAAACTCCTGCCAGTGGCTGTTCCTTATAGCCAGCACTGCTGCTGGTATCATCTCTGGTGGGGTCATACCAGACCTGACAAATAAAGGAAACCCTTTTTATTTATGTTTTCTTATTTTTTTGTTTTCTCCTTTCAAGTGAGGCAAGTGTAGACACGGCTGTAGTGACAAACCATTAATAAAGCAAAAGGAATGTAGCTGCAACACTTTAAATAATGACACGTAGCAAATAAATGTCAACATATCCGTTGTTGTGCCTGGAATGGAAATATTACTTGGAAAATATGTTGCTTCAAGCTACAGTATGGGTTTTTTTTCCTCAAGAAAATAGTATCAGTGTAACGTTTAAACTGTTAAAGCTTGGCTTTTGGATTCAGACTAAATGAACGTGTCATTTGTTTGGGGATTGGGGTTTTGTTTTATATGGGTTTAAAATGGTTTCTATGAATGTTTTGTTCTTTACAAATGAACTTTAAATGTGAATATGTACATTTGCACACAGGACAACTATAGATGCATAAATAACTGCATGTATAGCCAGAATATTTGGAGGTACAGCTGGCTGTTGACTAAATCAGTCTGTTTCCTGAAAGCTGTTCATTCATGTGCTTTCTGGTGTTCATTAATGGGCTCTTTCAATCCTTTTCTTAATCCCAAGCAGTTAAGAAATGGCTCAAAACCTGACATATTCTCTTCTTCCTTGGTAAACAAACAGAACCCCCAAAAAGTGAAGTCACACTGCCCCACACCTCCTCCTCCACCCCCAAATCCCAACACCTGTGAATATTGTTGTTGGACTCAGATGTTTCTCACAATTAAAACCTGAAACTGTGGAGTAATGAGAAGCAAAAGCTTTAGTATGTACCATCCTAACAACAGCTGTGTCCCAGGCTTCTGGAGAGCTTCTGTCCTGTAATTGAGTCTTGGATAAAAGGAGGGATTTAATTTGAAGGTGGATGAAAATACATTGCCTCTGTTTATGTCTTGGTGAAGTGATGATTAGAAGAGTGGTGTTTTCTCACAGATGAGAACAGTGGAAAGAGCTGTGAGAGTTGTGCTAAATTTGGTGCTGAGTTCAATTAAAATGCTGGTCTTGAGCTGTGTGGCTGGAGGTCACATTGCTGGGTTTGCACACCTTCTGGAGAACAAATGTACTTTCAGTCTTCTGGTTCCCCTTAGATGTGAAGGGGTCTGTTTGATAACAGTGAAAGGATAAGACACACGTGATTCAGTCTGTGTGGGCACTGCCATCACTTGTAAATCACACAAGTGCTTTTCCTCGGGAGCTGGAGGAGCTGCTCTTGGTCAGGCTGGTGTTTCTGAGCACAAGGCTGTGCAGGTGATGGGATTGCAGGGAGCTCTGGAAGAAGTTGATGAAAATGAAGGCAGTGTATTTCAACTAAAGTAATAATTTAGTTGTTGAACTAAAAAAGAAAAAGTCCAACAGTATTTGGGGCCAAGGAGATATAAGATATGCAGCATCCAGCATCCATGGAATGGGATGCTCCAGCCCTGGTGAGGCTGGCTCAGTCCTTCATCCCCTCTGAGGCAGTTGAGTTAAATTCTTGGTTTATGGCTCTCTAGTTGTGTCCCATGCTCTTTGCCAAGAATTCCTCTTTCTGTACTCTGGACTACTCTGTCTTTTGCCAGCTGATCACCTCTGCTGCCACCTAAGTCACAGCAATTTTTTCTAACTTGAGTTTGGGATGTATGTGAAATGATTCAGGATGACATTGGGATTCTCTGGCAGGAGGTCTACTAAGGAGGCTGCTCACCCCTGGACATGTGAGGTTGCTTTGCTTTAGGAGCTGTTGTGCAGAAGTCTAGATAAGCTGTGTGATGAGATCATCCATGTTATTCACTAGAGCTGTGTTATTGCCCCATAAACCAGCATGATGATACCCTTAACACTGAGTTAAGGCTTGTTTTTATAGGGCAGCTTCTTGTGGCTTTACTGATGCTCATGTATCACATCAGTTAGCTGTGAGAGGGGGAGGCTGTGCTGGAAGTGATGTGTGATTTTTCACAAATCCTTACGTGATGTCTTCATTTTCTGTTGCCCTTTCTAGAACGGGGTGTTCAGAACATTGGGATGTGCTGTCCCTCCTGCTCCAGCAGAAGCCTTAATCCTTTTGGGTTGTGATTAAGTGGAAGTCAGGAGTCTGGTCTTTGTTTTGTAGTGGCAGTTCCCACTGTTTACAGGGCCCTAGAAGGAAAATAAAGGTGTTTGGCTTTGAAGTGTGGCTATTGAGTGAAATTGCTGTAACATCTTAACCTGTCTGGGTAATTTCAAGAGCTGTGGCAGCAAGCAGGATGGTGATTTAAGAACAAAACTCTAAGTGTCTCAGAACCTGCCTATTTTAGCAGTGAAGGCTGAGGTTTATAACTGTGGGAAAGAGTGGAAATCTGGCTAGTTGGTTTTTGGAATTCTTGCATGGAAACTTGACTTTCCATGCTCTTGATCTAACTGTTAAAACCTCCATTCAGAGCCTTGAGCTCCTGTTACAAAACCAGGGCTCCTGCTGAAGTTCCTGAATGGCAGAACAACCTTCTGAAGTGCAGCAGAGTTTCTGCAGGGTCTCTAACTGCTGCTTTCTCTTGCAGGAAGTCCGTTGAGGAAAATTCTCCATGAATGTACGTCACAATGATGATGACCGACCAAATCCCGCTGGAGCTGCCGCCGTTGCTGAACGGGGAGGTGGCCATGATGCCCCACATTGTGAATGGCGATGGATCTCAGCAGGTCAGAAACTGCCTGCCTTAAATTAACTTATTTCTGGGTCAGCAAGACATGTTCAGTATAGGGAAGGTGGTTTTCCATAGCACTAGGGAGTGCAGAGTGTTTCCTGGGATGTAGAAATCTGCTTTTCCACTGAAAAGACTTAAAAAACAATGATTAAGGTGTACCATTAAATTGAATGGTTTTGTTTGCATGTGTGTTCATTGAAGTAAAAATAGTGGAATTGAAACAGTGGCTATAAATGTTGCATATTTGAGGGCTTTGCAGGAAGTTAGTGTTATGATTTACTTGTGCTCACTCTTGTCCAGACGTCTTACTAGCATTTGTGGTGAGATTTTAAGATTTTAAAAATGCTGAGATGAGAAAAAAATGAAAGTAAGAAAATAAGTGGAGAATAGCAGTGATGTCTGATGTTCTTTGCTTACTTCACTATACCTTTCCTAGCAGGCTTGTGTGCTACCCTGTGCTTCATTGAAAGAAGCAGGTGTGAATTTTGAGTGGGTTTTTGAACAAAGGCAACTTTACAGTTGCTTTTTTTTTTTTTTTTTTTTTTTTTTTGTGGAGATCCTCTCTAATAAGCTTGATCAGAAGTGAGTGGAATGATCATAAGATCACAGCAATGCCTTGATGTCACCATACAGCCTGGAGGTTCAAGCTGGCTGGGTAGGAGGTTCCCAAATATGTCATCTAGGGTCAAGGAGTCTCTTTGGAGAACATCTGTCTACCCTGGCAATATTTTTGTGCTGCTCAATTTGGTTCTCCCCTTAACATAAGAAATTTCAGCCAAGTATTGTAACAAAGGTAGAAGCAAGCTGTCCTTGAATCAATATAAGAGGTCATTTTGTTACTTCTTGTTCCCTGGATCATTTGTTCCTCCTGCCAAGCTGTGTTTTGAGTTAGACCAACCTCAAGAGGAAGAATAATTTCTGCTTTCCTGCTGAGCTTCTAAGTATTTTTAGTTATCTGAAATCTCATTATGATGTAGACTTTCATTGTTGTGATTAGTTTGGTTTTTAAGTCATTTTTGCCAAGTGTGCTTTGATTTGAAAAAAACCAGAAAGGAATGCTTTCAGTGGCTGCATTTACCAAATCCAATATTAGTACATTTAGATGAAGGAACAATCTTATTTGTACTAGAAAGGATAATTGTTCTTTAAGTACACACTTTCCTTCTTGCTGGAAACCACTTGCCAGGTCAGACTGTCCTGTCAGTGTGTCCTTCTATATTCCAGAAAGAATAAGTGAAATCTTCTGAGCCCTGCTTTGAGATGATGCTCTAAGCCCAATCTTTCCATTTCCCCATCTTTGATGATTCAGCAGCTTGGCTTGGCAGATGCCTCTGTTGCCTTTAAAGTAATTTCTCAGCTAATGTTTTGCATTAAAAAGAGTTGCAGGTGCATTGGAAGCAGATTGCTTCTTGCTTTTGCTGTGTTATGCAAGCACCACTCAGTAGAACAGTTCTGGGCCAGGTCCGTCTACTGTGTGTTTGCTGGATGATGCTCTTGGATCTCATCTCCTTATCTCTTGAAGTACCTGTACCTGAAATACCAGTTTTCCATCAGACTTTTTAAGATTCTAGTCTGTATGTGCTCTTTTCTGTTGCAAAGCTTAACTACCTCTATACTTTGTCATTTTCATCCTACTCCTGAACCTTTAGGTGATGTCTTTGCTTTTAAAAAGTACAGTTCTAGAGATGGAATGAAGTTGGAATAAATGCTTTGTTTGATCTTTGCAAATGAACTATGTTAATTGCTCTTAACGTGGTTGTAATGTGGAAACAAGTGATTGTTGAAAGAGATTTATTTTAGGTACTTGTGAGGTGGGAAGAGGCTTCAGGACAGATTCACACAGGGATGACTTCCTTAAGAAAGATGGTTTATATGACTCCATAAATAGGTTCTAGCTTTAGGAGGACACCCATTTACAGGGTGTAATTACAGTCTCCATTAGGAGCTGGTGGTGAGAAGGCATCCTAGCAGAGCTGGGGGAGGATGAGGAGTGTGGGGTTTTGCAGGCTGCTGGTAGGTCAGTGCCCCATGCTTTGGGGCTGACAGAATGGAGGTTCTGACGGAGAATGGAGGCTCTGGGCACCCTGAGTGTTGCTCACCCTCGTGTGTTACTGGATTTGTGGAGCCTCAGCTGTGCCAGCACCACAGAGCTGCATCAGGAGCTGTGCCTGGAAATGCTGAGCTCCAGGGAAAAGCCTTTCCTCAAAAGACCCCTTCTTACACACAGAATAAAGCAGACTGGAGCTGGTGAAACACCTTGGCCTTGCCAGCAGCCAGCTGGAGAGTGATGCAAAAGGCAAATTTGCCAGTGAACAGGCCTGCAGTGTAAGGCAATTGCATGGGAACATTCCCTTTCTTTATCTTCCTGAGGGTGAGGGCTGCAGAGCTGCACAAGGCAGGGCGAGGAATGTCTCTGCCTGCTTGACAGTAATCCCTCTCCTCTAGACTACCCAAAATGGCATTTCTAGCACTGACTTTTTTTTTCTTTTTAGTTTCCCACACTTTATTTCCACTACTGCCGACTGTGTTTAATGCTTTCATGTTGCTTCCAGAGCTGTTTCTGCTTCTAATCCACTTGTGACTCCTTAGGGGTTTCAGGGAGCAATAATTAACCTTTTGGTCCAAGAATTTCAATGGTTTCCTGTAGGTACTCCACTACAAGCTCTAAAAAGCTTGGAGTATAAAGTGGAGGGGCAGCTAGCTGTGCTACAGCACATCTGTACAGAATGTTGGGCTAATTAATGGGGAAGTTTTATTTCAGCTTGGTTCACTCATTGCACCTGCAGAGGTGCAGCAGGTTTTCTGCTTGCCTGCTCTTTGTGAAGCTGTGTTTACCTGCCCTGTGGTTTCACCACTTGGCTTGAGCTTAGGCACTGTGCATAGTGCTGTGTGTGCTTGTTCTTGTCTTTTAGGGTCACAGGCTCTAAATGAGGGGGACAAGAGTACAGCTGAATGAGAAACAAGATTTGGTGCTTTCCTGTGCACCTTGCAAACAACTGAAAGCACTTTAGCTGGGTTTTGTACTGAGCCACAGCATCTGAGCTGAGTGAATGAACTTGCTGCCAAAATTTAGTTACTTCTTTGTGGTTTCTCCATTTATTCATTTATTTTTACTGCTTCTTTGGTGTGTGTGTTTTAAGGTTGGATAATTCAGGAGGTTCAGGATCTGCCACTTGCAGGTTTTGCTGTAAAGAGCACTCATGGTAAACTGACCAAATTGCTTCATACCTCTCTTAATACCATTAATACCTCTGTTTTTTGTCCAGTCAAAAAAAAAAAAAAGGTTTTTTCAGACACAATTGAAGTATTCATTTTTAAAAATCAGCTTTATTGTTTAAGATGTAGCATGTTCCCTGATTTTTCTTACTGAAGAGATGCTGGAAGTGTTTACCCTACCTGCTTTGTGTGTCTGAGGGATGTATTCCTGAGAAGAGTATTGCACACAGAATGCTGTGACTTCCCTGGTCCTTCCTGTGGGATGCACCTGGAAATTTATTGGGGCACAGCCTTTTAAAGTAGCTAACAGAATAGATGCAAGTGATTGTTTTGTTTTTCTATGTTTTGTTGTTTATTTTCTTTTCCTAAAAGATGCAATGCATTCCATAAGTTATGTGGCGTAGAAACCGTAATTACAATAAATTTTAATGGTTTAAAGCATTTGTGAGGAACCTGTGGCTGGATCCCAGGTGTTGCCTATGATGTTGTGATGGGGAGCTGTATGAAGCATGATGTATCTCGTGGAAGGGAAAATTCTCCACACGGGAAAATGTTTAATTTGGAGTTTGAATAAGCCCTGCAAGCTGCTCTTTGGCCTTAGTGAGGAAAATGTTCTCATAAGGGGGAAATACTTTAGGTGAGCTCTGGGGCTGAATAGCATCACATAGATTCAGGTGAATGTCATCTGACTGTGAGAGGCCACAGAGCAGGTGGGGGATGAGGGCCTGCCTTGAGTGTCAATTTTCTGCTGTCGGCTCAAAATCTTGCATAAGTAAACGAGTAGTGTACAAAAGAGATAATAGTGTATGCCCTTGGTCCTTATCAGGTTACATTTTGCCATTGTGTAAGCGTTTCCCCACAGTATTTGTAGTTTTATATCATGGGTTGGTTTGGATGGAAGGGACATTAAAGCCCATCTCTCTCCATCCCCTGCCATGACAGGGACACCTTCCACTATCCCAGGCTGCTCCAAGCCCTGTCCATCCTGTCCATGGACACTTCCAGGGATCCAGGGGCATCCACAGCTTCTCTGTTCCTGGGCCTCCCAACCCTCTTAGTAAAGAATTTTCTTCCTGATATCTTATCCAAAACTTCCCGTAGTTATTTATTTGTGAACCTGAGTTTATGCCTGCATTGGCTTTGTGGGCACTTCTTTAGCCTCTTCCCCTGCTTCCCCTGGCCATGAGAGTTGGATATTGGGAGCAAGGGAGGCACGAGTGACACGTGCTTGGCTTGTCATGCAAACTTAGTCTGGACATACTCTGTGGGATTACAAATATTTATAGTAGCTATGCAACTCAGTAACATTCATCACTCAACAAACATGACTCTCAATAAAATAGAATGACATTCTTAAATGCAAAATAAGTGCAAAAAGAGCTTTATGGAGATAATAAGGTTTCTCTGAGGATGCAGCAGGTACGGCTGGGCCTCAGCACCAAGTGGATTAAATTGCTGACTTAAACATCAGAGTACTTCTTAGGGGAAAGAAAAATCCTTTGGGATTGTGCTGCTGCCGCCCTGCTCCCAGCTGTCCTGTGTTCCAGCTTTTTGGATGGGAGGAGGCCAAGGACTGGAAGTGGGCTGGGATGACCTTGGACATGAGACCACACCCTGAGATGCTGCCAGCCAGCACTGAGGGCTCCAAGTGACCCTTCAAGTTCTCTTCTGTTGCCATCTCATAATTGTGCATACTGGGGATGATGAATATTGGAAGAGGCATAGCACAATTAAAGATCATCTGGGTTTGTTTTCATTAAAATAGAGATGTTATCTTTACACTTTTTTTTTATTGCTTTCCTCAGATTTTTTAATTAAAAGCTTTAGAAATGAGGCTTCTCCTGAAGATCCCTTGTGTGAAAGGAAAGGGGGGGAAGCTGTGTTCCAGGCTGCAGAATATGGTTTTGTTGTTTATGAGGAGTTGGGGAAAAATAAATCACGGAATTAGTTTTATATACTTAGTGTGTATAAACAAAAGAAGTTGCAGTGTGCTTTGACATTATTTGTCCCAGGCAACTGGGACAAGTCAGGGGTGTTGGCTGGAAGGTGCCCTATATATAAAATACTCAACATGTGCTGGCTTTAGTGGTTTGGCCTCATTCCTGCATCTCTTTGGTCAGTGCTGTGCAGCTGTGAGCTCTGGGGGCTGTGTGCAGCATGGGGGGACTGGGTGGTGGGATGGGTTGTGGGGAGCACCCCAGTACTCCAATTTTGGGAAAAGAGGAGCTGGGGATGGGTTGCAGCCTCTGGAAGGATCGTGCCTGAGGAGCATGGTTGCTGCTCCTGGGTCTGAGGCCGCTTTGGTTTCATGTCCTCCCTCTGTGCCCAGCCCTTGCTCTGCTGTTGACCCATGTCAGTCACACCTTGGCTATTCCTGTTTGCTCTTGATATTGCTGCCTTCCCCCAGCAACAGCCTGTAAATGTTTTCTTGGCCTCCAAAGGTGGCTGATTTGAGCATCTGTCAGTAAGGAGTTATTTCCATATCTATAACATTTTAATAGAAGCTATTGTAGATAAGTGCCAGGCTCTGCCCACAGGCTCTGATGGGGGGACAAAGCTGTGTGGCTGCTGCTCTACAGGAAACAAATTTGTTACTGGAACAATTTGTCTTTAAAGCCCCTTAAGGATGATGCTGCTTCATTTTGACCATCAAAAGCAACAGCTGTGAATGGGAATATCACCTTTTTTAATGCAGAACCACAAGGAATTATTGTAAAGGGACAACTGCAGGTGTGCTGATGTGGACACTTGTGCTGGTGATGGATTCCTGGGACAGCAATCTGTAAATTTTCTGATAACTCTGGGGTAGGCACATACCTTAGGTAGGGGGAGGAATCTGTCTGTCCTGCTTTAGGGGAAGGATGGAGCTTTACATGCATAGGGCATCAGTCTTGAGTAGAGTCTGTGTTTTGAGGAGCTGGACCAAGTTCTTCCAAGTTGTAAAGGTCTTCTGAATTATATTAATCCAATTTGTTAGTAAATAACCCACTGTTAGTTTAGACACATAATGCAGGTGAGCTGATGAAATATTTCTGATTCTTGGCCTCTTTGAGTTCTGGTCTCTTGTTGATTGGTTGTTTTGGGTTTTTTATTAAGCTGGATGACATTGCTTTGCTCTGCACATCTTTTGACCTGCTGCCCATGTCCTGTGGTGGATAATTCACGCCTATTCATAGCAGAAGAGCACTTAAATGCTGTCACTTAAATGTTGATTGTTTGGAGATTAGGGATGGAATGGCTTTGTGCCTTTTATCTTTTCTGAACCATTTATTGTGCTGTGTGCTGGACCAGATCCACTCTGATCAGTGCTCCCTGAGAAATGATTGTTCCAGACAACATAATGGCTTTCATATGTCATTTTCTGATTTCCAGCTTGAGCTTTAAAAATGTTGGTGAAATAATGGGTTTCTGTAGGATTACTGTAATTCAAAAGGTCATCTAGGTAATAATTATCTTATGCATTTGGCTTAAGGAATTCAGAAACACAACATGAATTCAAATTCTCTCTTTGCAGATTGAATGATTGAATTCTGCATGCAGATGTCCCAGAATATAAAGACCAGACCTAAATTTAGACAGAGCTTTCACAAAAAAATGTAGATTAATTTTGGTACAAATTAAAAATTTAATTTATATCTTGATTGAACTTCTGACAAAGCAGTTAGCAGAAGTGTGTTTAAAGTATTTTAGTGAAAGCTTCATGAGCAGCAAGGTGGGATAAATGGTCTCTAGTCCTCAGTGACCCTGTCAGTTTAAGAAAGGATTCTAAATCGCAGGTTTTAAACCCATTGTTCCAGATACCTGCAAATTTATAAAGATGATTCAGCATACTGTGAACTGGATTATTTTGGTGCTTGTGTTATCCCATCATCTGCAGGATTCAACAATAGGAGACTGGGATTATAGTTTTATTGTTTTAAAAAATACTTTATTTGTTAATAAATAGTTTATTACTGGTTCTGCGTGCAACTGTTAACTATGCGTGTGCCTATGGGTTTTGGTTAACTGAGATCTGTTACATGCAAGACTGAAATATAAATTGTTGAAAACATAATGGATCAAATCTCCAGAGCAAAAAACTTGTGTTCCTGTGAATTTGCAATCCCATTATGGGTTGGTGCTGCATGTTGGAGTTAGTGAACTCTCTGTTCTCGTGTGCCAGTGGTCTGAAGGTTTATGTCCTTGGCTACCAGCATCTGTCTAAGTTAGACACACCCCAAGATTTTGGTGTGGCACTCAAAGCCATAATTCTCACCTGTATGCAATTAGTTACATCTACATTTCTGCTCCTAAAATGCAGGTGGGTTTCAGATCTCTGCCTGCTCCTGCAGTCTGGGGTGTGATTGTTCCAGGCTGTGCCCTCCCTGCTTCACCACCCATTTCAGAAAAAGGATAGCACAGTCACTGTTTCAGGGAGATTTCAATTTTTGGACATCACAGTGAAACAAATGTTTATTTTTCTTTCTGCAGGTCTTTTTGGTTCAAGTTAATCCAGGTGAAACCTTTACAATAAGGGCTGAGGATGGAACCCTCCAGTGCATTCAAGGTAAGAGGATGCACAAAGACATGGATATCATTGCTTTGCTTCATGGAATACCTGTTCTGCTCCATCTCCAAAAATGTGGTTTGCAGCTCTGAGAATGCACTGAAGCACTGGGGAGTGAAAGCTGCAGACGTGGCTGCTCTCTGTATTCTAGGAGCTCAGTATCTCAGAATGAGTCATGCGTTTCTTGGAAGTCCAGGAGGATTTCTCTCTTCTGTTATTTATCAGGCCCATCTTGCAGCCTCTTTGCATCTTCTCTGTGACACCCCCTCCATTTAAGCACTGGAGGAGTGGGTGGTTCTTGCCTGAAGTTCCATCCCCATGGAAATGATGAATTAATAGTTGTTTGAGATAGACGTTACAGAAGCTTCCCTGAACACCATCCAGGGTTATTTGGTCTTGATGAGCAATAATAACAGCAATTTAAAGCTGCTTGTTGAGATTTATAGCCAACATGCTGTGTGGTAAGAAATTGGTCCATGTGGCAATTAACAGAGGAATAAAGCTGGCTACTCCTTTTATTTGAGAAGAATGCTTTATTCTGGCTTAGTACATGAAAGATTTCCATTACAAATATAATTATGACCCCATTTATTTATATTTTAGTCCATACTCAAAGTGGTGTTCAGACAGTGTATTTAAATGAAGGCAACTTGAAGCCTCATGGTTCTGTATTCCCAGTAATTTAACGTGTTTGTGCCAGTGGGACTTGTTTGGTACTCATCAGCAGTCTTTCATAAAATTGATTTAGAATTTCTAGCATAAGATTGTCTCCTTTTATTTGCTATAGCTGCAGAATTGACTGCCAAAGCTCATGTTTATTTGTATACACCCTTTCAGTTTGGCCTGAAAATTCTTGATACTCTTTTCAAGCTAAAGATTCTGATCCTACTTTATTGTAAAGTATTTTTATTGCTGAACTAAGGACATGCTTCAGACACAGGAAAACACCTGACTGTGGTGTTGGTGTGTTTTTTTTTTTTCTTTTGGTAAAGCAGCTCTTACCATGCAGTTGTGGAACTTGATAGTGATCTATTGCAGAAGATCTGTTGTAATCAGCCTGCAAATATACTAAGATTTGGATTTGTGACAGTTCTGGTTTTGTGCTCTGAGGTTGTTATAGAAGACAGGCTTATTTTGTGTGCAGTGTTTTTGGAAATTACACACCCCCTTGTTCCACAAAACTTAGTGTCTTTTTTTTTTTTTTTTTTTCCCTGTGACAGTTTTTGGTGTATTTAAAGGTTATGGAGTGTTTGGTGTGTTTAAAGGTTATAAATGTTTGGTATGTTTAAAGGTGAATGTATTCCCTGTATATAGGGCAGCACCCAGACAATAATGTTGTATTTTCCAGTGCTCCCACACTGCTCTATGATTAGCAGGATAAGGAATAATTTTAGCACTGTGTTAAGGCAGCATGAAAGTCTCTTTTTGGGCAGTGCCTCTCAGCTGGTAGCTCCCTGTGGAATAGATGATACTTGCTTTTTCCTTACTGCCACGTACTCAGGGTTATGACATCAGATGTGCTGCTGAATGTTCAGAGTGTGAAGGATGGCTTTATTACAAATTGGGTGATTCTCCTGAGTGCAGGGAGTGAACACTGTTAATAAAAACTGGAGATGTCAGGCTTGGTAACACTGAATTCTTCAGGATATACGAAAGCTCTTCCCATGTGACTGTTCTGCAGGGACAGCTAACTTTGCTTATGTGGAATAATTTTTTTTTTTTACTTTTTTGCGTATGATTTTTTGAGCAGTATGAAATCTTCAGGTTGTGCTCCTGGAGCCAGTTCTGGAAGATCTGTGTCCAGAACCCTGTTTGGCTCCACAGCTGTGGTGTATGTGTATGTGCTTTAGAGTCTGAGGCAAAAACAACAGAGGAGGTGATGACTTAGTGAATCTTCATTTGTCTTACCGAGATTGGAAAAAAGACACTTGCATGAGTAAAACCTCTGTGGAATATCCTCTGTTTTAAACACCCTGAAGTGTAATTAGGCACTAATTGAGTAATCACTGTTTTAAGCCAGAAAGAACAGATGCACATTTGAATGTTTCTGACATTTTGGAGTGGTGGAGAAATCTCAAATACTAAAACTTCTTCCAGTTCCTCGAGATTGCAGCAGTAAGATAATCAGTGCAAACTTAAAGAGAATAATAACCTCTAATTAATAAAAAACAGGAATAAATATGTATTTTTAGCTGAGGATGCAAAGTGTTGCAGCAAGTGCTTTCTTCATTCATGTTTTGTTTTTTTAATATACTTGTTTAATACAATGATTTATAAGCCCTGTAGATCATGTTGTGGACCTGAATTAGGCAGCTCTTGGAAATGATGATGGCTGGGAGAAGTTCAGTGGGCATGGAGAGGTTCTGTGATTTCCTTGAGAAGACAGATTTAAAGAGAAAATAAATAAAAAACCCCACAATAAATCTGGTCTTCTGGAGAAATCCTGCCCTTGAGTGCACAGCCCACGTGGTGAGTTGTTTAGGGAAGCATCTGAACAGTTCCAGGTGCTCTCAGCAGGAGTTGTGTTGTTGTCTGACTTCCTCAGGATTTGCCTTCTCCATCCCACGTGATGGCAGAGATGCTGTGCTCTGTGACTTTTGTAGCCTTTATAACAACAGCCAAATAAAGGAATAAAGAAAAGGAATGTCGGGGATTAATTGAGATTAATATTTTAATAGTTGCTAGAAGCTGACCCAAGACCTGGGGCTGCCTGTGTGGAGGGGAGGCACGAGGTGCTGCCCAGCTGGGCTGTGCAACCCCCCAGGCCTTGCTGCATGCTGGGGCTGCCCACCTGGCCTGTGGGATGGGGTGGAAGCATAAAGCACATCCTTTATTTGTTGGGAGTTTGGCTGGCTAAGGACTGGAAAAGTACAAAACCGTGGCTAATTCCAAGTCCTGCACCTGCATAGATAGCATGTCCTTGGGCCTAGCTGTAGTAGGATAACAAACAGTGAAAGAGACATGAAAAAAGACAGATGTAACCCCTAAGGAATGAGGAAGAGTTCATGGTATAGTTTAACCAATAGATTGCTTGGTTTACAGAATATTCATAAGCTTATAATTTGCTGTATAAGCGTTTGATACTTTCTTCAATAAACTGGACCTGAAGGATCTGAGGGACTGGGACCAGACCGGACCTGAGGGGCCTGTGATGAACCACCTGGTGTCCTGGTCCCCTTCCTTCGACATTTATTCCTGTGTGATTCCAGTCTTTGTTCCTTTCAGTCCATGGGGGCGTTAATGACAAATCTCTGGTGTGCTTCCTTTGGGATTTCCCTGCTCACCCAGAATGAGCTGGGGGCTCTGCCTGCAAAGCTGCCCCTCTGGGATCCCCTTAGGATCTCCATCCAGTGCCTTTGTAGGATGGAACCATGTGTATGTGCTCTGTCATCAGTATTTTAAAAGCTGCTCTTTCCAGAAAGTTTGACAGGTATTAAATACTTCATAAATGTGTCGATACTTTAAATGCTTCATTTCCTTTTCGCATATTCCCATTTTATTTGTCAAAAAATCAGGGCTTGGCTGTTGCTAGCTCTGCAAGAAAAGGACAAGGGCAGGGCATATCCTCAGCCATTTCTTTACTCAGCTGTTAACTGTGGACCTTGTATTTCCTTTGTATGAAAGATTGCTTCTAGCTAGTGCTTTGTGGTAACCACAATAAATGAAATATGGAGCAGGGTGAGAGCTTGGATCTGGTAGGAATTGAAACAGACCCCTGAATTTAAAAAAAATAAAAATTATTCTGCTTTTTAAATTTCAAAATAAATAGATCTCATGTGAAACTGACATGTTCAGGAAACTCACATTTCCCTAGTGGCTGATTAAATATGAGTTTTTTAGCCAATATCTTAAGATCTTTGGTAGGAACTTTCGTTGCTGCCTGAGAGTTTTGTCATTCACACTTGAAAAATTCAGTGTTTGTGCATAGTTTGGGGCAGTGAAGCTGTTCTTGAGAATCTGTTCAGAGCCTTTCCCTCCTGGAAGGCAATCATGCCAAGCTGTCACACCCCCTGTGGTAGGAGTAACATGGGCACAACGATTGTTCTGGTGCCACCTGACTTTGCTTGTCACCCACGTGGTGAAAATATGTGTACAGAGTATGCAGCTGCATAAAGCTTCTATCCATTGATCACACAGAATTGCCCAATTACTGCTAAATGTCCTTTTTATTGCTATCCATGTAAATGGTCCTCAAGCTGGATCTCATTTTCTGCCACAAACCAAACTGAATTTTCTGTGTGCACGTAAAGCTGCAAAAAGCCTGTAAGAAGGTAGGAGAGCAGGTAGCAGGAAAGCAGCTTTTGGAATAAAAAATTGAATTCCTGATAAATTCTGCCAAACCTATGCTCCTGGAAATGATCTCTTGAAACTTACCTCTTTGTCCTTGTATGCCAGCACAAGGTTTGGAATAGTGAAGAACAAAATTTGCCTGAAAAGAAAGCAAATATGCAAAAGGGTTAAAAGTTCTGCTTCAGTTCTGGACTGGAGCAGGGGGAATTCACCCTTGCATAGGGTGAGCAAGGCTCTGCATTAAACTGGCTTTTGTGATTTATTCAAGGACAAGGTACAGATGTGCAATGACATGGAGGGGGTGTAGTCATGTTGGAGCATAAATATCTGTGTTGTAGACAAGGACCTGAATTGCTTTTGGGTGGTTGCATTTTGATATGAAAACAGGATAAAAACATAGACAGTTTACTAATACTGATATTTGTTTCAAGGGATGTTTTCAAGTGTTTTGCCATTGGGGCTTGAACTTGAAGTCTTTGCTGCTTCTTATCTTGTAAAACAAAGAATGCAAGAATTCAATTTCACTGCTGCTTTTTCTGTGTCTCTAAAAGTGAGCAACTCAAGAAAAAGACCAGAAGTATGCAAAAAATTTAGCAGTGGTTTCTCAAATGAAAGATTTCCTGGAATTATTATTCCCTTAATTTGGTGGGTGGGTGTGGTTTGGTGTGGTAGTGCAGAGGAATGGATAATATTAAAGGCTTAACAGCTGTATATTTGTGTAGGAAGACAGTGTGTGTCAGTGAAATAAGGCTGCTAGTACAGTCCAAGCAAACCAAACAAAATGTGTATTTTCTTTTTCCTCTACGGTATGAGGTTGGAAATGAGGAAGTGAGTCAGTTTCTTGCAGGGGAGGAAAGAGTTGAAAATAGATGGGACTCAGTGTGAGCGAGTGAGTGGTACCTGTGGGGTGTTACTGGGTGGGGACAGAGGCGCTGGGATGAGAGTGGTGATGGGCACATAAAAGGGAACAGATGGATCACAGAATCCCAGAATGGTTTGGGTTGGAAGGGGCTTTAAAGATCATCTCATTCCAACCACACCTTCCACTATCCCAGGTTACTCAAAGCCCTGCCCAGCCTGGCCTTGGACACTTGCAGGGATGGTGCAGTCACAGCTGCTCTGGACAACCTGTTTGTCTATTAACACCTTCACATAAAGAATTTCTTCCTCTTATCTAATGTGCCTTCTTTTTAATTAAAACCTTGTACTGTAATTCCATAACCTTGTTCAAAGACCCTCTCCAGCTCTTTTTGAGCCCCTTTAGGCACTGGAAGGGGCTCTGATGTCTCCTCATGGCCTTCTCCAAGGCTGAAGAGTTCCACTCTCAGCCTGTCTCCACAGCTGCCTTGCCATCATCTTCCTGACCCTCCTCTGGACTCTATCCAACAGTTGCACTTTCTTTTCACATTGGGGACCCAGAGCTGGATGCAGCACTCCAGGTGAGGTCTCAGGAGAGCAGAGTAGAGAGGGAGCATCACCTCCCTTGATGTGCTGATCCCACTTCTGGATGTCACAGCAGAGGCTGGGGAGGAGAGCAGCCTGAGGAGACACAACAGAAAGGTGCAGGCTCAGGTAGCTGGCTGCGTTCCCAGTGCTGCCAGTCCATCAGCAGCTGGGAGCACCTGCTCCATCACTCTGCAGGGGTAGAGGCAGGTGCTGGGCTGTTCGTCAGTGGACCTGGCCTGGTTTCACTCTGAGATGAAAGAGCAGCAGCACCTGAAGTCCTGCTGCTTTGTAGAGGCTTGAGAAAGCTGGAGATACTTTAATAAAGAGCAGCTGGTGAAATCTGCAGGTGGAAGACTGGTAAAATCTCCAGGGCAGGCACTGCCTGTGTGCTGGTGAGATCCAGAGGCTGGAGTTGGAGTCCCTTTGGTTCAGTACCTGCTTCTATCCAGAGCATCACCTGAATTATCAGAATTTGGTTACATTTTAAGAAATACATTTGTGATGGTATTCTTAGTATGCTGCAAAGCACTGCATTGATCAGAACAATGTTTCTTTTGCTCTGACAAATTTATTGTCCTTTCTCACCTATATCTGCTGGTGGTTGGGAGCTGCTTGTGGTCCTGGGAAAAGGCTCTGGGGACATCAGCCAGGGTTCATGGCAGCAGGACAGGAGGGACGTGCCTGGCTGTGGCAGGGGAGGGAGGGGTGAAGTGCTGGGTGAGCTCTGGTTCTGTCTCTCCTCGTTTCTGCAGAGTGTTTCAGCTCTTTCCACCTACGTGCTGGTTTCAGGGGATGGAAAACTCCCTGTAGGAAATGCAGCTTCGGTTCAGACTGTTTTGGTCATTAGGGCTTGCAGCAGAGCAGTCTGTGTGGTGGTGTTTTACAGCATAGCTCTTGGCATTAAATAGCTTTTGTTTACACTTTGTTTATTAAGCTTTGGCTCAGTTTCTTTCTGTTTACCAGCAAGGGCCCTTTTCACCCTATTAAGTTTTAAAGCATAACTCTTACTCCTCATTTGCATCACTTTACTTTGACTCCTGGTACTTGGTGTCTAGATTTAGTTTTTGATGGAAAAGCCGGGCCTGCAGTACCCATTGCTCTCCTGTAGCACAAACAAGTTTTTGATTTATTAAATTTCTTTCTGTTAATGGACAAATGAGGAAATATCTGCATAAACATCTTCCAGAGCAAAGCTATGATTGAGAATAACTGAGAAGAATCTCATGTCAGTGTCTAATCAGCTTCTGTATTGACCAAAATATTTTTTAATATCTATAACAGAGTCAGTATTATCCTTTAGAGGCATTGTCACCATCTTCTGGGTTTGGTCACTTGAGTGTTTCAGCAAACTGAGCACAGGCATGTCCCCAGGCCTGGGATCAGCTGTGCCTTTCCTGTTGGGATGTTACCCATGGTGCACTCCATAGCTGTAAACCACCAGCTGTTAATCATATAATCATAACAGGCACTGGTAATCTGTTTTCACATTGCCCAGCTAGAAAATACCTGAATTTGCAGAGGAACCTTTCATCCTCTGTGTTATTTCTGATGTTTTTGGTGCCTGTCAGAGAAAGGCTCTTTGCCCTTTTAGTGTTTGGTCACCTTAGAAAACTGTGGTGTGATGTGTCCTTTATTCCTTTCATGTGCAATAAACAACTGTAAGGCTTTCATATCTTTGTGAAAAGATGAAATGTTGAAATCTAAGAGAGGGCAAAGAGCTGCTAACCTGGAGTAGGTTTTTCCCATGTTATTGTCAGTGAGATCACCCCACCATTCCCCACTCATCTCATGGTTTTATTTTTTTAGCACACCACAATCAAGTATAGGAAGCCATGCAAGAAGCCAAGAGTAAACAATGGGATGCTTTGTTTACTGTGTGAATAATCTTAGCTTCTCCATTTTAAATCCGATAATGCTAAGAATAATTATGGAAATTTATTTTGCATGTGTGTGATTAAATCTTGAACCAGATGCACCTGCACTTGTAGCTTTGCTGGGAGGAATATCTGGTTCTTTACAGTTGGTAGCTGTTATTTGTTATAGCTCCCCTGACACAAGACAAAAGGAAAAAGAATCTTGGCATGTCGTTAAATTTTGATTTGGCTTAATCTTTCCAAATGCTAAATTGTGACTGTTTTGTAGTACACTGAGAGAAAGGGAGAGTGATACAGCTAAGGTGGAGATGGTTTGGAAATTCTGTGGAACGTGGAAACCAAGGATTTCTTGAGACCTATGCTGGAGGGATGGCCAGAGGCTCTCCCAGCCCTGCAGCCTGGTCCCTGGGGAAGCCACTGCCCTGGCCAGGCTGGCATGGAGCTGGCAGCCAGTGCTGTGTCCTGCTGACGTGGCCTCAGGGCACGGGAGCCCTGCTGGAGGAGAAGGGCAGGAAAAATAAATGAAGATTTGAACCTTTCTGGTTTGTGCATATGTAAAAACCAGTCATCCTGCTTCCCAGCACAACAGCACCCAGATGAGTAGAGATGCAGTTCTTGAAGCTTGTCCTTTGCTGAAATGGAGGTATTTTTGTGTATTTTTTTGGAATGGCTAAGGATCTGCTGCTGGGAAATGCGTTGATCTCTAGAATTAGGACAGCAGACTTTAAAGACAACTGCTAGAACATACAGTCTGGGCTGTAATTTCAGAGACTTTTTTTGGTTTGTAAATATGCAGGACTTGTGTTTGGGGTTTGTGTCTGTCCTTATTTTCCTTGTGTATGTGTGTGTGTTTATATATATATATATATGTATATGTCTGACAGAATCAGGAATCGTGGTACATCCAAGGGTCCTTGTTAAGGCTGCCTTGTACCAGCATTCTATCAATTTTTGAGTTTCCCAATATCTCTGGATCTCTACTCAAAACACAGGGAATCTCTGTGAGTGTGCAGGTATCTGCAGGAATGCTGAAGTTGTGTCAGCCCTGCCAAATGCAGCTGATCCCCCTGGTATGGACCCAGTGCATTCCAGTCAGTGGTGGCAGGGTTTTCAAGTCCAAGATCCACAGGCTACAGACATTGCAAACCCATTAGTCAATGCTTTTAGTCTTTTTACAGTGTATTAGTGCAGCTATAGTTCTGAATTAGTAAGGCAATTGTAGTCAGTTTTCCAAATCTGAAGTAATTATATTTATTGGCCAGAAGAATCATCAAATTATTTAATTATCCTTATTAAATTCCTCTACTCCTCATCACAAGCAAATATTTAGTTTCCCATGCTTTTTATTCTTTAATGTCTGTGATTCTGGTTCATGTTTGTTGTTCATGGAGATGTAGATTAGGGATGGGGATGAAGCACATTGTAATTTAGAGTCTTTGCAGGGCTTTTAGTATTATGCTTCTCATTTTTAATTTTGAAACAGATCTCAACTAGGATAAGTGATAATAATGAATGGACTTTAAATGGTAAAGAATGTAAATTGGATTGTTGGTTTTGCTCAATTTCGAATTGTACTTATTCCCACCATAAAAAAACTAGTGTAATGGTGAAAGCTGTATGGAATCAGCTGTTGATTCTACTGTTATCAGGTTTCTGGGGCTGGGTGGCTTTCACTCTGACTGTGAAACCCCTTCTATATTTAGATACAATTTGTGTGATCATATCTTAAAGAGTCTTGTTTGTTCCTTCTGCACCAATGTTTCCTCATGGTCACTGCCATAGGGTGGATTCTGTGCCTGTGACATCAACAGCTCGTTTTGTGTGTCGTGAATATTTTCATTATTAAGGGGTTTGAGGAAGAGATGATATTGCAGAAATAAACTGCTGAGTCAGCCTTGTAGTCAAAGTGATGTAAGCATCACTGGCCTCAAAACAAAAAAGGAAAGGAAAAACCCCACTCAACCACATTAACCAGTGTGAAATTGCATAACTGTGGACAACCTCAAAGTGTGTAGACTGCCATCCAGTTGTATCAGTAATAGTTGTTTAACAGTAAATCTAGAATCTGACTTTAATATTCCAAATTATTTAGGCCAAATATCCTAAAAACAAATGAACTGTGATTTACTCATTTAAGCACCACAAGAATTAATTTTGATTTTTCCTTTCTTGGTGGGTCAGAGAGCTTCAAACACTACTTAAAAATCAAGATGAGTGGGAGTTTTGTTGGGGTTTTTCTTTTTAGTGTTCAACAAAATCCCAAGTTGTCATAATTTGTGCAATTTAGTTTTTTATTAATGTACTGCATGTGTTATAATGTAAAGCTGAAGGGTTCTGCACATGCTTTGTTTATAAGCTGGGTTTGATTACTGCTTATGACTTTTGCCTTCCTGATTATATTGTTAACAACAGTTTTGATGGTGTGTTTTGTGATTTGGTTTGGGGCTTTTTCCTTGCTCTGTTTTTTTTCAAAGTTTATTCCCCTTGTTTCTGTTGGGGATGAGATGGGGGAGCGTTTGAGTGTAGATGGGTTGTCCCAAGCAGTGCCTTGCTCTCTGGGCTGCTGTTCATTTCCTCTCAATTTGCCCCAGATAGGAAATTTTAAAAAATACTTGTTAGCACAGAACCACGTTAACTCAGTGTGTCTGGGAAGGATTGCAAATTACTCACCAGCAAAGTTTATTTTTGCTTCTCCTGGCAAGTGAAGGGCTTGTGGCCCTGCAGGTATGGAAAAAAGAACCCGAGCAGAAACCCTGGTGTAAGGCTTTGTTAGCAAAGTATGTTATAATTGTTATGTTATGGGAAGGCTTTGGTATTGCCAGCACTGACAAGCAAGAGCTTGCAATTTATTTTTTTTTTGCTCAAAATACTTGGATTTTGGGTTTTTTGACCATACAGCCTTCTAGCAGAGTTTTATAAGTGACCATTTGGTCTATAACCATCTGTACACTGTTTGTGCAAGCTTCACCTTTTAAGTGGTGTACATGTTAAGCAAAGCTATACTGTGTTATTTATAAAAATCCAGCCTAAAATTCCTAGAAACTCTGAGTTTTGGTTACCCTGCCTGCTGCTGAGGGTGAGGCTCTCTCCACATGCCATCCCAGCGAGGTCGCTCCAGATGACCTCTGGGTAACGTAATAAAAGACTATTTTTGTCTCAGCAGACGATATTATCTCACCATAACATTTTTGAACATTTCTGGCTGGATTGTTCTGAATGTTGGAGCTGTGCCTGCGGAGGGGCCCGAAACACAATGCCTGCCATTCTCAATTGTGTGAGCACTTGGGTTTGATGATGGGGCTCTGCTGAGCAGGGTGGGAGTGGGGCATTAATTAGGCCCCTCCAGTCCAGTTCCCAGCACCTGTAGCCTTGAGATGTACACTGGCTCACGTATGTGTGATTTCTAAACCAAATATTTGTGTGCAAGTGTGTATGTGTGTGTCTCTGTATATGTTCATCTGCTTTTATGTAAAAGAGCTATCTATGTACAACTGTAAAATACACATAAATATTAAAAATCATTATTTATTTGTACTTATATAGGGTCATTTTATCACCTTAAGATGGTTACTCCTCTCTCCAAACCCATTCCAGCCATGACTCTTCTCAGGGTGGAAGTTTTTCTAATCCTTGGTGCAAGCGTGGAAATGGCAAGCAAGTGCCTTGGGTGATTTGCCCACAGGGTTTTTTCACTGAGGCTTCATTAAGGTTGCTTAAGTTAGAAGTAATTTGCCTCCCTTGAGGGAAAATTCTGATATTTGGAATGTTTATCAGTCATCTGCAAAGCGAAATGAACATAATTGGTGGCTAATTGTTTGCAAGAACTGTGCAATACAATTACGAAGAGTTAAGCTGAAACCAATTGTGTTTATGAAATCTAGCATAAGAAACACTATATTAATCCTGCCTCAATACCAGGAAACGCAATTAGTGTAATTAAGACTATCATATTGTAATTTTCTTGGCGACTCCGTGCCTTGGCAGCCGCTTTGCCCTGCCGGGCTGGAGCGCGTTCCTGTCGTGGCTCCTTCTGCCAGGACAGCTCTGCAGTGACTTTGCTCAGCCTGTGGTGGGATGCTGCTGCTGGGTGGGAAACGTGCTCCAGTTTCTGCCTTTTGGGTGGCTGAGCTGTGGGCACGGTGGCATTTTGCAGGCTCTGTCTGTGCTGGCTGCAGCTGCATCATCACCTTCGGTCCAAGGGAAGCGCCAGGTTTGGGATCCTCGCTGCGGTTCCTGCAGCTGGGATTTCACCCAGGGCACTCCTTGGGATGTGTTTGCTGCCAGTTCTGCCCTGGCAGCGCTGATCAAGCTGTGCCACCCTCCTGTGCCACCCTCCTTGCCACTCTGGGGGTCCTGGGCAGGAGGGGACAGTGCAGGAGTGAGAGGCTGCAATTAGGGCAGAGTAAACAGAGATGAGAATTGCAATTAGGCTCTCATTAGCATTGCCTGCTCTATCACAAGGACATAAATAAATAGCTTTCTGTGTTTGTATTGAAATAAACTTAGCCATGTTTAGCTTGGTTTTAGGAGCAGCAATCATAGATATCTTCATGCTGGTAACAATGTGGACCATCACTCTTAAATCAGCTTGAATACACGTCGCTGATGGATTTGTTGTAGAATGTGCCCAGGTCAGGAAAAAATGAGTATGGTAACATAGTTGTTATTGTTGCAGTTTGTCTGTCACTGCTGTGAATGCACGTAATTAAGGGATAATCAGCATAATGCCTACTTTGAGCTCTTCTTAATGGTTTAATTGCTTCTCTGAGTTAAATAAACACTTTATGCTTATTTTACAAATTTTTCCCCGGGGAACTTGTCACATGGAAGTGTACGTGCATGTCTTTATTTTTTAAACATAAAGAATAATCGGTTATTTAATTAAGCTTCTCCTGAAATTCTCTTTTGGGATATTCTGTGTTCTTACGAGCTGCTCTGATAATGAATGTGTCAGAATAGGCTGGATGAGAGAGGTAATGAGTCACTGGGAAAACGAACGTGCATATTAATGCTATTATTCCAGAGTCATCTGTGTGCCCATCCTTTGTGGACACAAGTGCCTGTATACATTTTTCTGTGCTTTGTGAAATGCTTTAACAGTTTCAAGGGGCTGTGATGGCTGCTGAGGACTGTCCCCAAGGAAAGTGAGACTCTGGGTACCAACTGGTGTGAAACCTGAGCAGATGTGAGGTGTCCCTAGAGATTTCACTAGGCTAAATAAGAAACTAATTGTTTTGATCCTTTTTTTCCTACTCATTTTCATTCTGTACATTTGTCTTTTTAAAAGACACTTTATTGCACTGCATGCCACATATATCATGTCCATTGGAACTGCCTGGCATCTGCAGAAAATTTTACCTGGCTCTTCCTTGTACTGTATAAAAGTCTTCATGTCTGTAAAAAGATTACCCCAGAATACTTACAAGGGATATTCAGTATCTTTTTTTTATTACCTGCATTTCTAGATCCTGTCTGCTCAGTCAGGGTACAGCTCACTTTGAGTATTATTGGAATTTGCTCCTTACAAAAGGCCAGAGCAGTGTGCAGCCTGGCTAGCAGGCTCTTTGGTGAGCTGGTTCAACAGTGACAAATTTTAATTTTTAAAAAAGTTTTTAAATTTTTAAAAACTTTATTTAGCACAGGAATTGAATGTTTTCCTGGTAAATGTCTCAGCCAAGGAGCCTTAGTTTACAAAAGTTTTGGTTTACAAAAGAGTTTTTCTCCTCCTCTCTAACAGCTTCTCTTCAAGTGAGGCTTAACTCTACAGAAAGGTGGGAGTGTGTTCAAAGGCTTTTCAATTTATTTATTGATGCTTTGGCTTTATTTGAACTACAGCCTTTTATATGTTCAAATAACAGAAGGTTAGTTTTCCTCAGGGTGAATCTG